>NC_133234.1:6362945-6662945 GCF_040436345.1 Pagrus major
TGCATCTTGCTACGATCCATATTTACTTTACCTTTCTTCTGCGGATGTCCGCTGGATCACTCGTTTATTGTTCTTCAGCAGCAGAATAAATGAGTCATACTGTTTTCATACTTTGTCATGGAAAAGTTTAACCTTGATATATTAACACATGTGAAGCTTGTCTCACAGACTTCTCTTAACCTTAAGCAGCCTATGACCGTGTTTTCAGGTTCTGTGCACAAGTGACAGAAGTGACCTAGATTTATAAAAGTATATGAATTAGGGAACACAAAAGTATATATATATATTGGAATGACCATGACCACAGTGCTGACAACTTGAAGGGTCTTTTCAATCAATTTACAATAAAATCTACAGTGCCTATAAAATGTATTCACCACCTTGGATGTTTTCCCCTTATATTACTGCTATAAATGGAATCATGGTATATAATTTGGCTTTTTTGACAAAAAATGTAATTCTTTAATGTCAAAGTGAAAACAGATTTCTACAAAGCAGTGTCAGTTAATTAAAAGTATATCATATAAAATAAGTGACTGCATAAATATTCACCCCCTTTAAAGTAATTGACCTAATTCAACAGAGGACCAGCCAATTGGTGCTCATAGTCTCATAAGTATTAGTATTGGTGAAATGGAGAGAGCAGTGAATGTCTCTCAAGTGATTGTAGTATAAAGACACCTGTGTCTGAAGGTCCACTTACTGGTCAGTCAGTATTCCTAGCTACAATTACACCATGTACGAAAAAAAGAACACTCTGTTCAGTTAAATCAATCATTAAGAAATGGAAGAAATATGGCATATGTGTAAATGTTTAAAAATTCAGTCTGCAAGATAACTACGACATGGGAGAAGATTTATTTCCCAGCAAGACAATGATCCGGAGCATACAGCGAAAGCTACACAGAAATGGTTTAAAGAAAATAAGGTGAATGTTCGTAATGCGTTACCCGTATTATTTTCTTTTTCTTCCAGTTTTTTACACTGCAAATTAGCACACAAACAACTTGGACTGTTAAGGTCACGTCATTCCCTTGACACGTTTGTGTGATCTTGTAGTGTGTGACCCCCTGTCGCTGATCAGTCACGTAGTGTGAAAACCACATCGACTGTACAGGACAGCGATCTGACGACTTTGAAAGTTGTGTAGTGTGTTCAAGCCTCATTATAAACTAATCATTGGCTTCCACAGAACCCCTTTAAACAGAAAAACACAACCGTTTACCGTCTGAATTCATGTTTCTCTCTTTCACCAAACTAAGATTAGCTTACTTGCCTTGTTTTTTTCATCTTAAAATACACTTTGTCCAAATTTGACAAAAGAAAAAAACACTTACCAAAACTTTCTTGGTTAGTTTTTCCACAAAGACAGTATCTGTATGCTCCACGACCACTGGACAAAGTGTGAAAATGTTGGAGGGGACTGTGTTGAAAAAGAAATGTGCTAGGTTTTCTGAAATTGATGGCTTCTACCTTATAGGCTAGACACACTGGATGCGTGTGCAACGCTGCTGCTTGGCGTTCCCTCTCGCTTTTCATTTTAGCGTCCATGTTAAAAGGTTAGACTGTTCACACTGGATGCGCTGAGACATGCTTCTCGAGGCTGCTGCGTCGCGTGATCTAGAGATTCAGAGTCTTGCCTATTTCTAGAAAATAAATTAGGCCTGTCCCGTTCGTTGTTTGCAAACCAAATAACGTGCGAACCAGCTACTCCCTCTGGCCGACCAACCACTGCTCACTAGAGGGTGAACACGTCACTAACTGTATGCTGCTTGGGATTTTTTCCATGAAAGCTGCCACCGACACCCAGTGTACATCTTTGCTATTACAGCAAATGCAAGGCCTTTCATCAGTGGGCCATAGGCTCAGTCATCATTGTGTTACCTCATTCGGCAATAGATTGTGACTTAACAGATATTTATTTACATGTAAATGTTTGAGATTATTACTTTAACTTGCTTCATGTAGGTTGCTTGTAGAAGTCATACTCTTGGAATTTGAGGTTATTATGTTCTTGCTCTGAGGCTGTCAGCCAACTTTCTAAATGTGAACAACTGGCTTTCATATCATCTTTCCCAGCCCTAACCACAGATACAAATATTAACACAGTGTTTACAGATTTCTGTTTAAGGAAAACATCTGGTTGAATGAAGTTATGGTGGTGTGTTTGTGTGGGTGGTGGAGGTGTGGTGATGCATATGTGCACTGTCTGAAGTGTGTGTAGTTGTGATCTCTGCTGGTCAGTGGGATGGTTCAAATTGCACCTTTTGGGGTTGTTATTAAGAGATACAGGACTTAAAGCTAAAGTGCTGTTCTCCATGTGTTGTGTGTCTCTGCAGGTAGCCAATCAAACACTCCACACAGATCGGCCGGACCTGCCAGATTGTTTCCAGCTCTCTGTACTGTCATGGCTGCCATGCATCTACCTTTGGGTTGTGTGCCCCATCTATCTCTTCTATCTCAAGAGGAACAACAGAGGCTACATCATGATGTCTATCATGAACAGATTCAAAACGGTGAGAGGGGACGTTGTTATTGTAATTTTAATCATAGGGTACACAAAAGCAAGGTTACACTGATGCATCTGGTGGTATCGGTCACTCAGCAATGTCCACTTCTGAGAACAGTTGGTCAATCAGTACTTTACTGATTGTCTCAAAAACAATTAGTTACACTTAAAAGTTAATAAGATTAAGCTTTTTTTGGACATATTTGTGGAAACAGCATCAAGCTTTTGGCCTCTAGTGAGGCAGTGGTCTGATGTTCAAGTGCCGATCTTGCTAAGAAAAACTTGATTTCCATGGTACACTTCTGACTGAAGCACATCATAGCCCCGTGGTCTACAAACATACAACACATTTTCCCTCCTTTTTTTAAAAAAGCCGACAGTGTTGGTTGTATACTGATTTAAGACATCTGTTCCTGCATAACATTTAACATTTAGAAAAACACATCATGCTGTTAAGTTGTTTGCATCCAGAAAGTGGAAATGTCTAATCTGTGCTAATTAGCCTAAGTTAGTAAACCTTGTTTCTTAATGCTAACACCATGGATGTATTAAGGCCAACTGTACACCATATTCAAAATAGCGCCCCTTCAATTTCTGTCAAAGTTGCCCAGAACATCATTGGTACACATCAACCAAGCATCAGTAATAAATAAAGTGAGTGAGAATGTCAGGCTACCTGGTAAGTTTTGGAAATATGTCTCGGCACTGCACAACATAGCTCTTATCGGTTCAAACTCCATTCAGAGAACAAGCATTTTAAAAGTTGTTTGCTTGTCGTCTGGCCGACAGACCTGACGAAGCATGAATTCATATAATTGAACATGTATTCAATAATTTTGTTAATGACACTTTACGTCAAATAAGTATACACCAACGATACATTTAATTAATTGTTTGCAAAAAAGGAAAATAATAACGATTTTGACTTGAAATACAAATGGTTATACTACACCGATGAATGAGCGCAGGGCTGGACAGAAACACCCTACCACCCTCTAATGTTTGGATGAGTTATCAGCCAGCTCATGATCTCTTTTACTTAAATGTATTTTTGCAGTAAGTAGTGTAATGAATGTTTTTTCACCGTTGCTCCTTTCTCTATCTGTCTGCTCTCAGGTGTTTGGCTTGTTGTTATGGATTGTGTGTTGGACAGATCTCTTTTACACATTCCATGAGTTGCGGCATGGTCAGACCCAGCCGCCCATCTACTTTGTCACCCCGCTGGTTCTCGGCATGACCATGGTGAGTATATGTCCATCCAAAAGCAGTTGCACAAGAATTCAAATTGTGAGAAGAAGCCTCCTTTGGGAGACTACACAGCCAAATGTGTCGTCAGCAAGGGTTCTGAGAAGAGGGAAAACAGATCTTATCAGAGCTATGAAATATTAAATCAGCCTCAAGTGTGAATACAAAAACATGAAATTAGCATTTATCTTATCCTGTTGGCATGAGAAGCAGGTAATTATCAGTATAAACTAAAAAAAACACATCATGCATCCCTTTTTCAAACATTTTTTTTAATAAGTCATGACTTGGAAGAGAGCCTCACAGAGCCCACACTGTTGAAACCTGTAAACTTAGGACAGAATCGCTCATTTGACACATATAGACAGACTGCTCTCATTGGTTTAGTATTTTTTCCACAAAAATACAACTTTATCTCAGTTTATTGCTTCTAAATGTGGACCTAATACTCTTGTAAATCTTCATCCACTACTACTAATGCATTGAGAAAACAGCTTGTGGCGCTAATTCTCCATTTGGTACCATCAAACCATTGCAGAATATGAGCGCACAAATTAGATGACACCAGTTAAACCTTAGATGAATAAAGATGATGTGGAAAACATGATGGAAACATTTCTGTTTGTTTCATGTCAGAGCGCTCACCGATTGTTATTGGCCAATATTTGTTGTAAAATGTTCGATTGGTGGTCTCTAAAAAGCCAGATCAGAAGAGCCGATCAGTTAAAAAGATGAGACAGTTTCTCTATGCGCCGCTATTACGCCATAGCGTGCTGTAGGGCTTGAGACAAACTGTGACGCATCGTCCCCCCAGACACCAAATGTACTGACTAGGAATAGACAATCCCAAATGACAAATTGAACTGACTATTTCTGACTATGGGGACTTGTATGCTGCTGCCATAGTTACATCTCTCTCCACTGAGCTGTTTCAGTACTAGTTAAAATGACTGGCTGGCTTCTCAGAATGAGACATAACGTTGTGAGAAATGTTCCCCAGTACATACGTTGTGCTGGTGAAATCCAGCACTGCTAATCTGTATGTGCGTGTGTGGGTGAATGTGACAAGTGTTGTAAAGTGCTTTGAGCGGTCTGTAGACTGGAAAAGCGCTATTGAAATGCAAGTCCATTTACCATTCCATTTATAATCTGTATTGAAATCGACAAGAGGGGAGCTAGTTAGCTGTTAACAGCCGGGGAGCAGCAGAGTCCTGTGGTAAAGCAAACAGCTAACGGAGCTTAGCACACAGTTAGACTGAAAGTATCTTTTCAGAGGAACATGAAGCATCAAACAACTGCAGTTTAACACATCAAGTTTACACTGAAAAAATGTACTGAAGTACTTTAGCTGAGTACAGTTTTGAGGTAAAAGTACTTTCAGTTTGAAGTAACAGACACTTAACATCAGTGTACATTTTATTAATCTTCTGTTAGAGATGAAAATAATCCAGTATAAGCAGGGAACAGGTGGTGGAGTAGTGGCTTCAGGTGACAGAGACCTTTGTACAAAGACGAAGACAACTTAGACTGAGACAGAATTTTTCCAGAATTCTGAGTTAATAAATTTGGTGTCCTATTTACTTTTTAGTAATACACTTCTTACAGTTCACAGATAACATTTCATATTGTTTAAATCTTTTTCTTCAAAACTATCAAAATAAATGTCATTATTTCCTCAACATTCTAGCACGCTCCAAAAATCCTGATCCTGATTGGTACAAATGAGGAAATGTTCATATGCTAAAAAAATATTCAGATTTATCAAACCTGGCATTTGATCAACAATGCGCAGTTTCCTTTTATAAATCCCAAATCATCTTGTAAATTTGTGCACAGCCCCTTATCCCGCCCTCTTCATTCCCACATTTAAACATAAATGGCCAATGCAAAGTGCCTTAGGAATGTTAATGCATGGAAATGAGCCGCTGATCAATGGTTCTTTGCAGTGACTCATGGCCACAACTGAGAGGAAAACTTAATTTTAGTTCTTTCATTCACGTTGTCCTCTAGCCGTGTTAGGACAGTGAAAGTCTGTGCATCCATCATGCAGCATTACATGAGTGTTACCAGAGTAGCCTATTTACAAGTTTACACTGATCAGACCGACTGCTTCACACCTGCCAACATGATCATGACAATCAGTCGTATCCCCCACCCTGGGATGTCATTTGAAAATGGCCTGCATCATGATTAGGACTCACAATGGGGATAAAAAGTGTATTGTGTGAGCGAGCAGTCTCTGACTTAATTTCACAATATATACAATCCAGATGTGCAGGTGGTGAACATACCAGGTGAGGTAACTGGAGAAGGCAGAGTGCATGTAAGGCAGCCACCATGCTGTCTCCATTGCGCTCTAATGGAAACTGACATGGTATAACAACATGATGATAATTTCATCAGTGAAGTTGATATGTACGCATCCTGTGTCTCTAAGGCATTAAAATCTGAAAGTATGCAGTGAACTCACTATCTGTGCATCCAGGGGATGCACCATATTTTATGCAACAAGACCAATCCACACAGAATTTTAACAATCAAGTTACAGACTTGGTATTGGTGAACAAACTAACTGGGCCACTGTCAACAGTAAGTTCTGATCGATTCTATATTGTCTAATGATGGTGATGCTGAATGATAATGCTTTGCTAGTCAGAAGACATGCTTGTGTTATGATGTGATAGGGCTGTGACCTGACTTAGGATTTTAATCAGTCGAATCAGATTTTGCTGTTCAAAAAAAAAAAAAATTGTGATGGTGTGACAGCCCTGAATAAATATCTAGCAGACTTTGATTTGAGATTTGGCTTTGCTTATAGCTTTTACAATTGAAAGGTGCTTATGGAATAAATGTGGCTCAGGAAAAATAACACTGCTGGTTTGAATATTTATTATAACCTGGATCTATGAAAAACGTTTCATATTAAGTAGAATTAAATGTGCGAGAAGCGTCATTTTTCAGACTGGCTTCAATTCACAACCTCACCATCTGTATCACCAGTTCCCCCCTGCCTCCAAAATGTGCTTACGCATGGGTTAAAGGTGCACACATTTTCCTGTCAAATTAGTTTTTTATAGATCAGAACTATGTGAGGGAAGTGATGTGAGGCGTACATTTCAGGCCTCATTTTGTGCATATGCACTGTTTATGAATTAGACCCTTGATGATTGTCAACATTTTGTGTCTTCAGTGTAGCAGAAGCTTCACTGGATTTTTAAGTCACATACTTAATGTACTTAATTATTTATCTACCTTTTTCACCTCAGCAAAGATCAAAGGATGAATCCTCTGACTGTTCATCTTATGCCACCATCAGGCCGAAATCTTCAGATTTCTAATATAACCAAAAATCTGCAAAACTATGACCATGGTCCAACATTAGCACCCACCACTCACCAAATGTTGGTTGAGTTGCTTAAATAGGTCTAGTTCACCACAAAACCCTCATCACTACAACACGTATGTTGATGACCACATTTTGATTAACATCGACTCTGCCCTCTGTTGGCAGCATACAACATATGACCCTCAATAATTGTTTTGCCAATGTTTCAATTATCTAACTAACTCAGTGTTTTTGCTTTATCTGCTTTGCTAACATTTATCTGTAAGTAATCTTCAGTGTTCACACGACTCTGCTGTTAAGAATGCAGGAGAATGCAATAGTAGCATTTCATAACAGGGACAGCAAACACAATGCGTGCCTTTCAGTATCTATTTTGCTAATCTAGCCATGTTAGAGATGACTAAAGCAACTCAAAAACCCTTTATACTGTAGCAAGAAGAGCTTTTCTGTGACTGTGGCAATGTGCTGGTACTTCTCTCACACACTGGGAGAGACTGGCTGCCCCCCACAAATCCACCCACAAGGCCACCTTTCTGAGGGGACGGGGCAGTTAGGCTGTGGGTGTGCTAACCTAACTTGTTACAAAACACAGTAACTATATTTATTCATATACTGTAATAACTGTGTTATGGGTTTTAAATCCGCTGCCATCTAGCAAAGGATACAGATGTAAAAAAGAAAATCTGCTGCCATACCCCCAGACTATGGGGCAGCTTCTTTCATCAGGCTCCGAGACTCTTTTTGTTTCTTTTATGTAGGATAAAGGGACTTAAACTATTTTGTAACCCTGCCTTTGTAAAATAACAAATAAATGAACCTTTAACCTTTTTAATTCCATACAGTTATTGATAGATACTTATCGCCATAGCAGATTGTCTGTTTTAGCTGCTAGTGTACAAAGAAGTCAACATGCAGGAAATGATGCATTACGTGCAACATCAGATTAAACCGCAAATCTGAAATCTTTAATCTCTTATCTCTTACTTCCTTTGTACATTGCATTTAGAGGAAAACTGTTGTCTGCACAATCACAAGTTGAGCGTATACAGTCTGCATTCCTTCTTGTTTGACTCACTTTTACAGTGTGAACACACTACATACTCAAAACCTGTACTAGTAGCAACATAGAAAAAGCAAGACTGAAATCATTCAGATAGAGCACCATAGCTCTTCTGAGCTCAGACTGTGGTTTACCTCACATGCCCTCAGTGATTCTGTCTTAGCCAATCTAAAGCCCCTTTCACAAATGAATTCCAGACCACATTCAGAGAATCAAATCAGGATATTGTCCATATTTGCTTGTTCACATATGCAGCACACAACAGGAGATTGTCCGATTGATTGGACGTATCCGCATTATCAAAGAAAGAGTGGAAAGTAATATACAGGCACGCAGAAACAGCTACACACTGTGCATGAAGATCCCAACGTAGAATGAAAGCCGCAGCATTTTGGATCTGTGTCCAGCAGCAGTGTGAATGGGCTGTATGGAAGCTTGAGAGACCAAGAAGGGACATATTCTGGGCAGATGTGCTATAGAACTTTGACCATGAGGAGTTTAAATGCCATTTTCACATGTCCCGGTGTACATTTCAGTATATGTCACAGCTGATTAAACCAGCACTAACTCTGAAGATCACACGTTGTCTATACGCCCACTCACTCTCTGTGAATTAATTCCAGACAATTGTCTGCTCTATTCACACATATGGCTCACCTAGGCTTAGGACTAAGGAGCTGGCAGGGTGAAGTCTGGGGAAAATAATGCAGACATTTGTGTCCATACATACAGTTCCTCTGGATAAATCCAGAGTTAGTGCATGTGTGAAAGGTGCTAAACTCAGTCTCTCCCTCCAACCCCCCCTCACCCTTTTCCTCTCTCCATGTAATATTCCCCTCCCTCCTCTCTCAGCTGTTGGCCACATTTCTGATCCAGTTTGAGAGGTTACGCGGGGTTCAGTCATCAGGGGTCCTCTTCATCTTCTGGTTCCTGTCTGTGCTGTGTTCCATCGTGCCTTTTCGCTCCAAGATCCTACAGGCCTCCAAAGAGGTGAGAACATGCATTAGCCCTCATATTCCTTTCTACATGTCTGTCATCACTTCTCTGTCTGGTACCCTTTCATCTTTCTCGGGTCATTATCCCCAGTCTTCTCGTCTTGATACCTTTTTGTACTTCATACAATCTTTGCAATCTCTTGACATTGAAGAATACTTTGTTAGTCAACTCTGCTTCCCTACCTCACTTTCTTGTTGTCTCAGCTTGGCGAGCTTACAGTGAGTGGATGTTTTGAAGGGGTCAGCCTAGTACACCACTAAGCAGAATGGGTATAGTAGGCCTGTTGTTCCAACTGTATCTCACCTCTAGTGCTGCAGAGGTGCAGCACACTGCAAACAAACCCTGCAGGCAACAAGATAAGCCAGTGTATGGTGTAAGGGTGGTGCAAGATACAATGACAAGACAATTTGAAAAAACTTGAAGGAAAATGTAAAATATGTATTAGAAGCAGCCACATTGCACAAATTATCAAGGGAACAATCATTGATAAATACCGCTGACCCAGGTGACTACTTGGCTAGGTGCTGAGAATTTTGGCTTCCAAGGGTGTATAGCTGTAATCTACTGGAATTACAAGACTCCTAAATAGATAAGTCCGCTTTTCTTTTGGGAGCAAAGTGATTAGTGACCTATTAAACATTTCTACTACAAAGGCTGGAATGTGTTGTTTTCAAGCAAAACAAAGTTACCTTAAAGCAGCTATAATATATATTTTTTACATGACTACTTGTGCATAAAGGGCTTACTTATAGTGATGACACGCACAGAGAATTATCACTTGACTACAGAGATGTGTAGCACCTTTTGAGCCCTAGAGCTTGAAAACCCTGATGATGCGCCGGGAGTCCCATTGTTGATCTTCCCTGAGGGGCCTCCCGGATTTAAGTTTTTATTTTTTGCATGTATGAGCGTAGCAAATGACAAATTTAACCGAGTGCAGACCATCACAGAGTGCGTCTTCTCACGCAGTTATCATAGTAGTCCCTTTCTCCGCAGCGCTGTTCCAGCACTGGTTACAATCACTGGCTGGCTACCGAGCACGAGACGTATGAACAATAGTAGAATTAAAATTCTGAAAGGACCTACTAACTACCAGGCACAGTCACTATCAACAGGGGAGACATCATATTTTTTCCCCTGATTTTGGGACCATTTACATTTAGTACTGGACGTGTTAAAATCGCTATTTGGGATGATGGTGAGAAAAGTAAGTCTGGAGCCCCCACCCAGCCTGCAGCTACTGTTTTATGTCACGCTTGCTGCTCTTATCAGTGTTGTTTCCAACCACAGCAGGCTGTTGTTTTCAGTGAATAAGCTCAAGCTGTGGATTTCAAAATGGACTCTGAACTCAACTCAGTTCCCCAGAATTCTTCAGTCTTCACACCTAGGTGCATAGACTGCCCATAGACCTAATTCTGAGCCACTATTGGGCAGAGTGACAGACCCCCCCCACTGACCAGGTTATCAAAACTCCTGCTCTTTTTTTTTGTTCTCTCTCTTCTCCCACTGGGCTGCCGTGCCCCCAGCTTTCTCTTCTCCCACTGGGTGGCCTGGCCCCCAGCTCCTCTCATAGACCCTCCTGGGCTCAACAGCTGCTGGGAGCTGCCAACAGCAGTTCCAGCAGGCCCACAGAACTTATCCCCACAGCAGCGACGCAAGGTCCTGCTAGTACCCGAGCTCAGTTAGCACCAGCAGCTTTGACACAACGCTTGTGCACAATACTAGCCTGTAGTTTCTATCGGAATACATACACACAAGTATTTTAGTACTTCTAACCATGTCATCCTTGCTGAACCACCATATGAGCTGGCAGTTTCACGGCTGCAGTCTCTTACTTTTGTAAACTAGAACTATTTGTTTCCTGCATGTAAACACATTGCTCGACTGTGGATACTTGCAACTTTATGTCTGAACTGACCTCTTTGTTTGTGTATATGTGTGTATCCTTCTTTTACATTGCAGAGTGCGGTGACAGACAAGCTTAGATTCACCACGTTCTACTTCTACTTCGCCTTGGTGGTCTGTGAGCTGATCCTCTGCTGCTTCAATGAGAAACCTCCTCTCTTCTCCAATGTTGTCACAGACCCTGTGAGTCGTACACTGCTGCTACAGTGTAGTGCAGAATCCATGGAGTGTGTGTGTGTGTTTATGCTATACAGTATATCTTATGCTCCCTGCTGACATTGTATGTTCAGTGTTCTGAGCAGTTTTAAGTCTCAGTGTGTGTTCTGGGGCTGCTTCGTGCTGGTTCAAGCAAGTCACACACTCACTCAGAGAGCACGGTCGTTATTGGCTGCTCACAGAAGTATGTCCTCCTTATCCTTGTATAACCTCTCTGTCCTATTTTCTGCACATTTTCAATATCTTTTCAGAATCCCTGCCCTGAAACCACAGCAGGTTTTCTCTCCACCATAACGTTTTGGTGGTTCACGAGGTGGGCTCACACTGCACCCAACATCCACAGACACACACTTTGTTGTATGTGTGGTGATTTGCTTTTAATCACGGTGAATAGTAATCGTTCTTTTGTTGTGGTGCTTTTAAACTGTTCTGTATTAATAAGCAAGTTAAAAAAAATAGCCAGTTGGCTCCTGTTAGCTAGAACAAAAACAATGCCAAAGTAATTCTGAAATAACCAACTAGAGGCTGCTGCTGTAATAAATAAAGCACTCAGACACGTATAACATTGTCTTTCATTTAGCTTCACAAGGCTGCACATGCTACTTACATAGCGACTAATTTGCTAAACTAGGTCGGTGGCTAGGTGGATTATTCTTTATTGCTAGCTGCTCTTTCTCTGGGGAACAGCTTTAGAATGAAAAGGCTGTCAAAGTAACTTTAACTTTACCAACTGACTGCTACCAATACGGCTGGCGCTTCACCTTGATACTCAATTATGCGCCAAGCTCACAACCAAGCCTGAGTAGTTGTTAAGCTAAATAAAAGGAGATCTGTGTTGGTTAATTAAAAGTTATTTTTGGCATTGTTGTTGCTCTGGCTAAAGGAGCTAACTGGTTTAATTTGGTAATTTGGTAGTTGTTTAGCCTGTTGGGAGGTAGAAGGCCTTGTGATTGGCTAAAAGGTGAGGGAACAGTGACTGGTGCACTGGTTCAGCATCATGCACCTACTTGCACTTGTGTTACCGGGTTAGGGTTAGGGTTAGGGTTAGATATGACAAAGTATGCACTGCAGAGTATTATTCCCCAACAAAAAATAGCCCAGTCTTAACTGGTTATCTGTGTAATCCTAATATATATTACGTTTGGGTGCCACTGGAGTCTACACACCTCTAGCATGGACATAAAATGGACATGAAATGAAATTATCATCAGAGAAAATGCCATTATAAAATGAAAACAGGATTTTGAAAACTGGCTTTTTGAAATAAAAACTTATATGATTAATAATAATATCTTAGTTTTATATAGCACCTTTCAAGCAACCCAAGGATGCCTTACATAGGCGAGGGGAAATAAGGATGTATACAAGCATGTATATGATTATTTTATAATGTCTTTTTAATTTATTTAATATTCAACACTTTTGCGCTCCCTACAGTATTCGCTATTATAAATCACATAATTGCAGTTTGGAATACTGAAGAGGTTATGTAACATTTTACACTATAAAGATAAAGAATAAATGTGAAATTCTGCCTTTATACCTGTATTGTAAACAAATGAGAGCATGTTTGAGATAATTGTTGGCCTCAGTCTCACACCACCTGTTCTATTATTTCCATTTTTGCTATTTCTATGCCTCTGCGATAGCCAGAGCCTGAGGCATTATGTTTTCAGGTTGTTGGGACGTCTGTCCCATTTTCTTAACTTGATATCTCAGAAACACCCTGAGGGAATTTTTTCAAATTAGGCACAAATGTCACCTTGGACTCAAGAATGAACTGATTAGATTTTGGTGGTTAATGGTCAAAGGTCAAGGTCACTGTGAGCTCACAAACCCCAATTTTGGCCATGAATCAATAATTCACATGATATTTATAACAACGTTTTGAACAAAATTGTTCGTTTTCAACAAAAAACAACCACTGTGACATCATAATCAGTGTCAGTGCTTGTTAATGGAATATACTTTACAACATGTTTTTCATTTTATTCTGCTTATTTGTTGGACTAATTTAACTTTTTGTTTCATTTTGTTTTTGTTTCATTTCACATGTCTGGAATAAAATTTTCATTCATTTATTCATAATGTTCTGCAGAAATGTTCTGGCCATTATTAAAGGCAATAACTCAGGAACAGTCACTTGATTGTTGTGCGGAGGCATACATCCACGAAGCAGTAATTCTAGTTGATTCCCACAAGAAACAGGATATTATTCTTTTTCTGATGGAAGAAGCGCTTCTTCTTTCTCTTTTCTTCTGTAAGCCAATCTCCCCTCATGCTGGAAAAAACATCAACCAAATTTCCGGTGTAATCCAATCCAATTGTACATAATGATGATTAGCAAATCCAGGAAACTCAATTAAGTGTCTTCGTGGAGGGCATTCCTTCTGAGTTGTCTCTTAGATAAGAAGGATTTTAGTTTTAGAATAATATTTTGTCCAGAGATGAAACACACAAAAGGGGACATAACACACCTTACAATAATGATAACAGGTGGAGGCTGACAACCATTTAACTAATGTGTCATTTGTTTACATTAATTACCCTTGTTAGTGTTGAATTGCTAAATGTACCAAACTGAATCAAACTGCTGTTATTCTCTCTCAGTATGGCCATTAAAGGCTACAAAATGCCCCTGGAAGCAAAAGATCTTTGGTCCATGAATCCACGTGACAGCTCTAAGGTGATGGTGCCGAACCTCCTCAAAGAGTGGGAGAAGGAGCAGTCCAAAGCCAAGAGGTATGTTGATTAAAGAAGAGGTGAGAGGAATGGACAAATAGGCAATGTATTGTTAAATTCTGAAATAAACAGTACAGGCTGTGTCCTCATGAAATGGCTTTACTTGGAGTCACGGTCTATCATTATAGTTTATAATTACAAAGTTTAATTTTTCACAAAGGATCAATAATTTCTGACAATTGGATTTGTCGGGGACTGCTTTCACCTATCGAGTAATAAACATTTAGTACGTTAGTGAGTATTTCTAGCGGTGTAACAGTATGGCTTTCTAATATGTTTTTAAATTAGTTTTTGGACAAAAATGAAGCTCTTTGGCACAGAGGAATAGGATGTCAGACTTTGGATACATACACAATACTTGTTAGTACAGTAGGATCAATTAATTGCTGGCAGGAAATCCGGTTTCTTCAGCTGAATTTAAGCTGTGTTAACCAGGTTACTCATTTAAATGATGTTTAGATGACTGGTTAATGGAGAAATCGGACACTAATCAGGTTACTTGAGTGCATATAAACCAACTGAATGAGACTTGTGGTCTCAAATAACTGTAAGCTAATTCTAATTCCCAGAGTGAACTGTTTACTCTGAATCACACACATCTATAATATATATAAAGAAAAATCAAGTCCAAATGTTGTCACACTCAGTGGCCCCACCTTCTACTTCCTTGTCACAATAGAGAAGGAAGGGAATGTTGTCTTTGAAGGCAGAGCTATATATGTGTGTGTGAGTGTGTGTGTGTGTGTGTGTGTGTGTGTGTGTGTATAGACTTATGTTCTCCCTTTCCTGTAAAAGCAAAGCCATGAGCATGCTTTTGTAACCTCAGCAGCAGGAATGCTGCCTGTGTAGCATTGTTGCTCTTATGTATTCTGTACAATTGTGGGGTAGTTTGTTTTGTTTCTTACTGTTAGAGCCTTGAAGGATTAAATCCACCCCCACTGTTCTGCACAATGTGCTGCAGAATAATTACTTTTCTCATGTCTGCGATATTGCATTCCACTGTTCAAGTATGAGTGCGATGAATGTAGTTTCTTGGTCACTGAGAACAGGACTTCAGCTCCTCGTTGTGCTACCCCAGTGAACAACCACACTCGACAATCCTGGTGAACTCTGGCCTCCAGGCTGCTTCCTCTCCCTGTGCTGTGGTTTCATTGTGCTTTCTCACTGAAAGCAACATGTAAAATGATATGGGAAAGCATGTTTAGGCCTTTTCACTTCATCTGGAAACCAGTTTGGCGTTAAGCCGAATGTCATCACAGTTGTTGAATTGTTGGTGTAGTCGCTTGTTCACTGCTGGAATCCAACTCTCGCACTTGAAGTTGGTATTAGAATTGATTTTGTTTGCATTCCTTTTACTGAACACTCGGAGCATTTTTGTTGCATTATTATTTTTGTGCCCAGAGCTCGTGCACTGACTTCAGACTAACATTTCGGCTCAAATAAGGGTATTAAATGGGGCATTAGCTCAATTGGTAGTGCATGTGGCAAAATTGACATTCATTTGAGGTCATATATCCAAACAACTGGTGAATGTACGTCCAATAATCACTTTGAATCACTTTTAGCTCTGGCTTGGTCTGCACAAACACCTGCAAATATTTGGCTTTTTAGCTACTGCCTACAAGCTTGTTGCTAACTTTGTCCATCTGCTGTTTTGTGGTGGGCAGGTAGCATACAGGGGTTTTATTATAGCTATTTCTGTGAAAACAATTGCCTGCTAAAAATGACACTGATGAGTGCAGTGAGACAGAATCAAAACAGCAAAGTTGTGGCCCATTGAACCAAAACAATGAGCCAAAAGTGGCTTAAAAGTTCTGAGCTGAGTAGAACTGCAAAGTTGGTTGATTATTTTCATTTATCACTACGAGTGACCCTCTTCACATACATTTAGTGATTTGAGCCATAGTTAATATAAAAATGTTGATTTAAGCAGCTTTACAGTAAATTGTTATGAAATTGGGGCCCTGATTATTGGCGTTAATAGCATCACAACTCTGGTATAGCTTAGTCTAAGCCTACTTTTAGCTTGTAATGTAATATATTTCTAAATTAGTAGTCTTTTTTAAAGCAAAATATGAATTTGTCCAACTAAGAAATATTTAATAAAATTATGGTCTGTTGTCTTACTTACTTACTTATGATGAAAGTTCCCTACCCTTACATTACTGTTATTCTCTCTGTGTCTTTTCTATCCCATCCAACCTCCCAAATTCCAAATTGTCCAGTGAACAGAATCTGTCCAGCCAGGCTGTGTACTCCAAGCCCCCACCAAAGACCACCAACCACATTGTTGGAGAAGGAGGAGGTGAAAGCAGCCCAGAAGAAGTAGAGGTCCTACTGTCCAATCAGAAAGCTGCTCCTCACCAGCCGTCTTTCCTACGAGCCCTCATCAAAGCCTTTGGGCCTTACTTTTTGATTGGCTCGGCCTACAAGGTCCTGCAGGATGTCATCACCTTTGTCAACCCTCAGCTGCTCAGGTAAAAATACAGGTGACATGTTACTGCTGCCTGCTTTTTTTTGCTACGCCACATTTGCAAGTTTCCAACACCAACAAACTCTCATTGTTATTACTGTTCCCAAATACTATTTTCAGGAATTCTTTTTGCATGTTGTATTTGAGTTTTGCATGTTGGTTTACTTGATCCAAGTATGACGGACATCTTTATTTAAAATGCATACTGTCCTTGTTCAGGATGCAAAGTCATTATGTAAATAGGGTATGTTTCCTTTCAGCTTCTATTAAAAGATTGAACTGAGCGATAGCAGGTCCCTTTATATAGATAAGGTATCAGAGATGGCTGACCACATCGTTTTCCTGTATGTTTTTTTTTCAGTCATGTGGTTGGATAAGGCTAGTTAGTACTGAGTTGTTGTGTCACTGCCACATGAAAAAAACCATCAGGTTTAGCATAAGAATATTTTAATTTTAAATTCTCTGATATTATAGCCGTCAGATTCTTTCACAGAACTTGTACATGCTGAAAGCTCTGACCATTGTAGTACTACTGCTGCTCTATTCAAAAACGAGTTCATGATTTGCTGTATATTTGATTAATTTGAGTCATTTAAAAATAATTATGTCTAATCTGACACAACAAAGAAAAACAAAGAAAAGAAAGTAAAGTTTTAGGCCTCTGCAATAACAGTAGTACGGTCAGTGCTGAAAGAAGTCACTTAATATAAATAAATAGTGTGGGGTTGGGGGTCACTTCTTAGATGTAGGGATTTAAATGTATTTTACATATCCAGATCCAGATATAATAGTGTCCTCATTGTTTGCAGTGAAGATGATCCATTTGTTACACTATGTCAACTAAAAAGCTTAAACAAAGTGCAACAGAAAAGCAAAGTTCAAATCAAACGAGAAACAAAAAACCAAAATCAGAAACATACCAAACGGGAGGCACGAGGAAACACTGGGAGGCAACACAGGGGAAGACGGACCAAGACAGAGTAACATCTAACAACACGGAACGAACTGACAAACACATGAGGGAGAACAAAGACTATATACACAGACACACTAACGAGGGGATCAGTTACAGGTGGAGTGAGGAGGGAAGAGGAACAGGCGAGGGAACGAGTGGAAAAACACACAGGAGGAACTGAAAAGCAAGAAGTGACACATGAGGGCATAGTATCAAAATAAAAGATATACAAGAACAAGAGACTGACTCATGACACCATTTATCCCATTTTCTGAAGAAGATCTCTCCTTTATTGGTCAGAAAGTTGTCAGTTATTCCATCACATAGCCATCCCTTGCGATGACCATCCATTGTTTAAGATCGTCTGAGAGATACTTCCACGTCCAGTTGCCTATGATATAGCACTTAGAATTACCATGACCTGGATGACTAAGAACCTTCATCAACATCTCATAGCGATACTTGAATCTTTTTGATTCTTTCCCACAGCCATTTGACACTTGGTTAAAAATAATTTGATCAAAACCATTTTGATGGTACATTGTCTTGTAATACCCAGGGTAGGATCACAGTGTTAAACCCATGTTTACTTCAAGTTACAAGTTTTCAAGACATAACATTGTTATGACATACTTAGTTTTGTTTGTGTTAGCACCTACATTACATCTGACAAATTATTACAGACGTGGGATTCGTATTTATGACAGTGGTGTTGCACTCAGAAACTGTGGGGGGCGCCAAATCACACAAAATGCCAATTTCTACATAATGTTGTACATTATGTACATTATGAACATCTGAGAAACTCAGGAGGATCTTTAATAAACATCATATCTCGGTTCACTTTAAACCTACCAACACACTGAGGCAGAAACTTGACCCTCCTAAAGACTAAACACCCAGACATAAACAGAGTAATGTAGTTTATGCTGTTCAATGCGGCCAGGACTGCACAGATTTGTACATTGGGGAGACAAAACAACCTCTCCATAAACAAATGGCACAACACAGGAGGGTCAACTCCTCAGGTCAAGACTCTGCTGTCCACTTACATCTGAAGGAGAAAAAACATTCCTTTGAGGACAACAATGTAAACATGTTGTCCAGAGAAGACAGATGGTTTGAAAGAGGAGTAAAAGAATCCATCTTTGTCAAACTGGAACGACCGTCTTTGAACAGAGGAGGTGGCCTAAGACATTATTTATCACCAACCTACAATGCTGTACTGAGTTCTAAAAGTAAAAGTGTTACTTGTAAATTGATGAGATATATATTTGCACACAGTAATCACAAAAAATTACAAAACTTACAACCAATTACTCTCCAAGGCACAACAGAGTAGCCTTTGTGAAGTACATGTGGCAGCAATGCTGAAGCCTTCATGGTTCAACTCTGACCTTTGGGTCACGTGTTCTCAGTAGACTAATCACAACGTGTCAATACAAGAAAAAAGGAAAATGTACATCCTCTGCCACTAGGAGGCTCTGTTAAAAGATAATAATTTACATAATATGTGCCATGACAGACATTAACACAACTTTCAAAACAGTATTTGTCAATACACAGTAAAATGTGCTAAAGGTTTGCTTTACTGAAAGCCCAGTATTCACCTATCACCAGGCACTGCAATTGGTATGAGCCTAAATGATAAGCAACACCACTCTGTAACTCTGCTACACCCTTTAAGCTGCCTTTAAATCCTATACTCACCCTAGCAAAGAGCAGATACTCAGCAGCTTGGCCTCACCTTATATCTACATTGTATCTACTTAGGCTAAACTACAGTGGCTGGCCCAGCTGGCTTAATTAGGCAACTTTATCTGAATGCCATGGCCCGCTCAGTATTCCAGCTGTCATTCCTGCTTATCCAGCTCGATTAGTCTTTCAGGTAGTGACTTGTTATATCAGAAAACCTCTCCACACCATTCTCGAATCTAAACCACCTTTAAAGTGTTGTTGGATCCTATCCTCACCCAAGCAAAGAGCAGATACTCAGCAGCTTGACACAACCTTATATCTACATTGTATCAGCTCAGGTTAAACTACAGTGGCTGGCCCAACTAGCTTGATGGGTAGCTTCAGCTGAATGCAATGGCCCACTCAGTCATCCAACCACCATCAATTCCTCTAGTATTACCATTAGCTATTAGTTAGCAACCCCTCTGGTATAGAATATAAAATAGAATATGCCTTTATTGTCACTATACACATGTACAATGAAATTGTGAATGGCTTTCTCTTCAGGTCAGTAGAAACAAATAATGCAAAGTAAGAAAAGGAAAGTATACCAAATAAAATATATAGTAAAAATATACGCATATATACAGTAAAAAAAGAAAAACAATAAAAATATATAAGTATATACACTGATCAGGCATAACATTATGACCACCTGCCTAATATTGTGAAGGTTCCCCTTGTGCAGCCAAAACATCTCTGACCTGTCAAGACATGGACTTAAGACCTCTGAGGGGGTCCTGTGGTGTCTGGCACCAGGGCGTTTTATAGTGGATCCTCTGGGTCCTGTATGTTGGGGGGTGGGGCCTCCATGGATCAGACCTGCTCCAGCACGTCTTACAGATGCTCGATCAGATTGGGATCTGGGGAATTTGGAGGCCCGGTCAACACCTTAGGCCCTTAATTGTGTTCCTGAGCAGTGTTTGCGGTGTGTCAGGGCACATTGTCCTGCTGGGGGGCCACTGCCATCGAGTAGTGTTGTTGTGATGAGGGGGTGTACTTGGTCCACAACAGCGTTTGGATGGGTGGTGCATGTCAAGTGGCATTCACATGAATGCCAGCACCCAAGGTTTCCCAGCAGAACATCACATTGTGATGAGATGATCAATGTTATTAACGTCACCTGTCAGTGGTTTTAATGTTGTGGCTGATCGGTGTACTGTATACAGTAAAGACAGAGGTAGCAGCTTTAAAAGTGTAACAGCTATCAGAAACGTTTCCTAAATTATGCCTTTAAATGTCTTACCAAAGAAACAAAACATTTTTTTGTTGACTTGGGCCCACAATACAAGGAAGGTTCAACAGTGTGTTCCAGCATCTCAGTACCACCCCCCTGATTCTGTGAACCTGCACACTCATTTCAGTGCCACAGATGATATTTTGTCAGAAGACATCTCAAGTTTCTTGACTACAACTTCTGTGTTGTCAGAAGTGTCAACAATGTGTTGCATGCCAGCAGCCAACTGATGAAAATACTTTGCATGTTGTATTTTAGGAACAATCAGCACGTTAGAGAAAGCCACAGATGATTATTATCTTTGGAGGGCATGCAAATTGAGCTCTGACCTGCTCTGACCTGCTCACAGCAGGGAAGCAACAAAGCTGCTAATGTCTTTGCCAATGTGAGAAATTCTGAAAAATTATTTTGGGCATGGTTCTGTTGTCAAGCGAATGCTTTAAAGTGGTATTAGGGGTCAGCAGTTTTTCTGAGTGCACAGAGACCAGACTGTGTCTCATAAACAGAAGTGGTATTATTTCAAGACGTCATTGAAAGTTTACAGGGAGGGCATGAAGAGAGACTGGAAAAGGTGTCATGTGGGATCTACATCTTGTTTTTCAGTAAAGCCTCACTGCAGTGCTCTGCAGGTTGCTTACCATATTACAGACCGTCTGAGGCAGGTAGACAGACAGGTGTTAGCAGTTGAATTGTTGAGGCGCAATTTAATAGAAGAATGGAGGGAGTTCTGCATATCAAAGGTTTAGTGTCTAGATGCTTTTAGGTAAGTAATGAAGTACTGAATACATTTCAAACTTTTCACTTTTCTACATCCAAATCCCATCATTTAACTGAATAACAACACTGTCCTTATACAGCACACTCTAGGCCTGAGGCTCAAACAGCAAACACATTATTATTTACATAAACTCCAACCTAGAGATAGTGTGGTATAGTATAGTTTTGCATGGAAAAAAGATGTGTGTGTATCTACAGACCAAGTGGGCATGGCATAAAAAGTTAACTATTTGCCATTTATAACACAGCTGTTTACAGATTCCTTTAGTGTTGTGGGTGTAATCTAAAGGAATCGTCCCTTTTGTCACTCTTATACTGTAGGATGCTGATCTCGTTCACAAAACAGAAGGGTGTTCCTGATTGGTGGGGTTACTCGCTGGCCTTCCTCATGTTTTTCACAGCCTTCCTGCAGACTCTCATCCTCCACCGTCACTTTCAGTACTGCTTTGTCACAGGCATGAATGTACGCACAGCTGTCATAGGAGCTATCTACAGGAAGGTATCCACAAAATTCTCATGCATAGCACATTTCCTTAACAGATACAATACTGCTTCAGAGAAAATAATCTTGTTACAATGTTGAGTAAAGTTGTTTTTTTTCCCCCATCATTGTTCTGCAGGCGCTTGTGATAACTAACGCTGCCAAGCGCTCGTCTACGGTGGGAGAGGTAGTCAACCTGATGTCTGTGGACGCACAGAGGTTCATGGATCTTACCACTTTCCTCAACATGTTGTGGTCTGCTCCACTTCAGATTGTTTTGGCACTTTATTTCCTCTGGCAGGTATGCTCACACATTATACATGGATTACTGTAAATAGCACAATACATGTAGTTATTGAACACAGGAGACTTTTGCTTTATCGCTGTATTTATTTTGAATTATATTTGCATTGATTTACTGACTGCTGTATTTTATAGAACCTCGGTCCATCTGTGCTGGCTGGGGTGGCTGTAATGGTCATGCTGATCCCTTTTAATGCTGTCATTGCCATGAAGACCCGAGCCTACCAGGTGGGAACTTTAAGAACAGGACATGGTTATAATTGACTGTTATTGTTTATTGATTGTCAATGGAACTGCAACTCATAAGCACATATTGTTTTTTGGCAGTTTTTTAAACTTAATCTTTCATTTTTGTGCAGACGAATGGTATTGTCCCCTATCAGTTACATTGGAGGCACATTAAGGAGAGATCTTTTAACGGCTAGTATGAGCAGGAGGTTGATTACAGCAAGCAAAACTGCTTCAGTGTTCATATGGGCACCTGACTATTGTTTTAAGACATTGTTTTATTGTGAACCTATCCTTTAATTCATGATACTAGTGCCTCAGTCAAAAGCACGTCTGGTTTTGTGAATACCAACATCAGCTTCAGCTTTTCCAAACAACAGAGTTCAAACTCTCATTTTGTTTTAAGTACATTGAAATATGCTGATTCCTTTGCAAAGTGTACTGTAATTCAATCAAGTGTGAAATACGTAATTCTGCATGATTTGACATTATACATGGAGTCAGCACTTCAGAGAAGTATCCTTTGTCCACTTTCCAATATGTTTGTTGTTTTGTTAGTCTATTAATTGCCAGATAAGGAACAATATATCTTCTTGTCTCCATCTTCCGCTTGCTCTCTCCCAGGTGGAGCAGATGCAGTACAAGGATGCTCGCATCAAGCTGATGAACGAGATCCTGAATGGCATCAAAGTCCTAAAGCTGTATGCTTGGGAGAACTCCTTCAAAGAGAAGGTCCTAGCCATCCGACAGAAGGAACTCAACGTGCTGCGCAAGACAGCGTATCTGGGGGCGCTGTCAACTATGGCCTGGACCAGTGCCCCTTTTCTGGTAGGTTCAGTCCTCATGTCTGAATACTGTCTCTCCCTCAAGTATCTTTGTTATGTGAAATTAATTGGTAATCTGTTCCAGAAAATCCACACAGGCTGCCTGAATTTCTTCAAAAATGTCTTTGTATTTGCTATTTCCTGAAGATTACAACATGCTCATCAGCACTGTTGTTTGTCATCAAGGGCTTGCCAGAGGAACTCTTGTTGCCTCTAGCAGCTTATAAATCATGTTTGACAGCTGTAAATACAATTTGCCAAGTGTTCAGATAGCCTAGTTTGTGGTCCAAAATTACAAAGGAGCTTTTGTAGAATCTATTTCAAGAACCTGGTGATGAAAAAGCTACTTTGTTAAGAAACTACAAGTAGAAAAGAATATACGGGTCAGTTGTGTAATTGATATAATTTAATAGTTCATGGCCTAAGGCAGAAGGAGTCAGAAACCTAGCGCATTTATTTTTCAGCATAGTCCCCTCTTACATTTACACACTTTGCCCAGCACTGTGGAGCATACAGATCACTTGTTAGCAGAATCACATTGTGAACACCACTCAAAGTGAATTTGGATATTTAAGTAAGCATTTGAAAGCAGCATTGGAGCACTATAGTTGCAATGCTGTCAAAATGCACAACTTTTAGAGTATAATTGTATAAAAAAACAGTGACCCATTGTGGGCCAATATTGCACTTACAATACAGGGTTAACTTAACCCAGTACCAATGGGGTGTTTGATGCATTATCAGTTGTTTTAGTCCAGTAATTCAGTAGTAATGTAAAATAACACTGACACTGGGTCATAACATCTCATTGGTACGGGGTTAAAGGTCCAATATTTAAAAGTTTAAAGCTGCTGTAAGTGATACATTTTTTTTTTATCAGAAATACGAATTAGATAGCAGGAATGCACAGAGAGCAGGATCCTCCTGTTTGCTGCTATGTATGGTGATTATCGCTGCGCATTCATGTGGTGATGTAGAAAGGAGGGAAGGGATTGCTAACTGCAAAACGTAAAGGAAGTTAGTTAAAACAACGACAAGGCTTACAGCAGCTGTGAAACATTAAAAATGATCACATTATCTACAGAATGTGAAAAAATAATAATATAATATAAAAAACTGACGTTTTGATGTTATGTCAAAGACGTTTATGTATTGTGTTGCAGAGAAGTCTTCTGAAGTTATCATGCTAACCGGCTAGCGTCGTCTATCCTGTCTTGACTTGTACTACCACACTTTGTACTACAACACGCAACAGTCTGATAGTATAGCCCCGATGGTATCAGCTGGGAGAGGTCTCTGAGCTTTTAGTGTACTAAATAACAAAATAAACTCACAAAATGTTGAGAAACCTTTAAACCTATTTTCCTTCTTAAACAGGAAATATATAACTGTAAACCTTCTGCAATCAAGTTTCATTATTTTATTGAACTATTACTAATTGAACTGCCTCGTAAGGTCAGTGTAAAACACACTCCATTCAAACTCAATATAAAATAAATAAAACTCACAAACAATCTCACACTTTTCCAACAATCACCTGTGGTTTGCTCAAAAATAAATCCCTAATTTACTGAGTTAGATAAGAAAATATTTCGGCTGCTTTTCCAAATTGGTGATTAGCCATCTTCTTTTCACTACTCTCCTGCTTCACGTGTCCCTGGATCAAGAGTGCTCAGAGCAAGTGTAAATAACTGTGTCCCCATCATTAAACTGGTATCCCTCAATTTCAGTAACTTTTGATAATGAGGTCATTGATGAGTCACTGATTGAATCACATGAATATGTAAATGTGTGAAGCATCAGCAAACTGACTGCTGTACATCTCTCCAGTAAACTGACAGACCTTGTTGTTGAGTGGCCTGTTTACCGATGTGTTTCCAGGTTGCCCTGACAACATTTGCTGTGTATGTGACTGTGGATGAGAACAACGTCCTGGATGCGGAGAAGGCCTTTGTGTCTCTCTCACTCTTTAACATCCTCAGGTTTCCTCTCAACATGCTGCCCCAAGTCATCAGCAGTATGGTACAGGTAGGATCTGTTTTTTTCTTTTCTTTTACTGTATGTGTTTGTTTACAGGTTTCATTGAGTGCCTGTGTGTTTATTCTGCATTGCAGGCCAGTGTCTCACTTAAGCGAATCCAGTCTTTCCTGAGTCACGATGAGCTGGACCCAAATGCTGTAGAACGAAAGAACACAGGCACAGGTAAGATTAAACACTGCTCCTTTTTTCTTGTGTCATTGCTTATGCTTTAAACAGACCTCAATGTCTGCAATATATTGAAAAAGTGTGCATTGTTGTTATATGTCATCATTCTTTTGTGTTAATTTCGTAGCTATTTTAATTCAAGGCTTAAGGGCAAAATCACCACATTCCACTCCCACCCAGTGACTCAGAGCTTGATGAGCTTTTGGATGACTCATAGTTTAAAATCTTCTTTTAGTATTTTATCCTGTCAGACAGACTTCATCACACTGTCGCCAGTTCAAAAGGAAATAACGTGACGTTTTGTCGCTCAACAGAGTTTTCAGTGACAGTCATTAACGGGAAATTCACCTGGGCTAAAGAAGATCCTGCTGTTCTCCACAAGTATGTCATGAAAAGCCACATACTGTCATGTGTCTGTGTTGTCATTCCTGAGGCTCTTCTAAAAACATGTGTTGACTATGTATTTGTAGTATAAACGTGATGGTGCCCCAGGGCTCCCTGCTGGCAGTGGTGGGTCACGTCGGCTGTGGGAAGTCCTCCCTAATCTCTGCGCTGCTGGGTGAAATGGAGAAACTGGAGGGAGATGTCTCTGTTCGGGTAAAACTTCACTTCATGTTTCATGTTTTTAACATACCAGCAAGTAACAGTATTAATTTATTGTCTTTATTTTACCTTTTCATTCTTTAAAAACTACACCACTCAATATTCTCATATTAACAATGGATCAATTGAACATGTTTGTGGGCCTCTCTCCTCAGGGGTCAGTGGCATACGTACCTCAGCAGGCCTGGATACAGAATGCCACGCTGAGAGATAACATCCTGTTTGGAAAACCCTACAATGAGCAGAAATACTCCTGCGTTCTGGACGCCTGTGCCTTAACTCCTGACTTGGAGGTCCTGCCTGGAGGAGACATGACTGAGATAGGCGAGAAGGTACTTTCATTTTCCGTTCTCTTACTGAGTAAACACTTTTTTTGTTTGTGTTTTCACGTGTCGGGTTTGGTTCTGGTTTCATTTCAGCAAATCTTGATGTCTTTTGATTCTAAGTTTCTTCACATTTTTCCACCATTTGATTGAGGCTGTGTCCTGAGAAACACCCTTTGTCTTTTACTGAAAAATCCACATAGTATCTTAACGCAACTCCGGTGACATATCTCTATCCTGCAGGGCATCAACCTCTCCGGTGGGCAGAGACAGCGGGTGAGTCTGGCCCGATCTCTGTACAGTGACGCTGATGTCTACCTGCTGGATGACCCACTGTCTGCTGTGGATGCCCATGTGGCCAAACACATCTTTGATAACCTCATTGGTCCAGAGGGGTTGCTAAAAGGAAAGGTGAGGAGAGTCGAAATCAAGGTTTTCATCTTGTTTTACTAAGAACTGTGCATACATCAGTTTACAATATAAAAATGCCCTGTAAAAAAAAAAACTGCATGTTGTCAGTAGATATATGACATTTACCATTAGTCCTTATGGTGATTTGTTATGCTATTTGCTGGATAAACCTTTCATGAATTTGACTCTCAGCGTCGGACCAACATTCAGGCTTGCATAGCTAAGAGTAAGGCAGTAACAACTGTTGCATTTTGGTAGTCATCGAGTACTCCCTAAAAGTAATCAAGTAGTTGATTATTCGCAGGAGATGTATCATATTTTTTCACCCAATAACAATGATAATTTCTTGTCAAAAACATCTAAAATACAACCAGTAGTGTTAACTAACATAGCTGGGATCAACCTGGGGCTAAGTGAAATAGCAAAGTCCTCGATTGTTTAAAAATGAGCTGGATCTGTTTGGACTAAAGCTTCATTATTCTTGATCTGTTTGACTACAGTAACAATGTGACTGCTTTCTTGCGGAGAGTCTGTCCTTCTCTAAATACCTCAAATTCTGTTGCATGGCATAATAAAGATAATTATTTTAGCAAATACATTAAAAAAAACAACCAAAGTTGAGCCCTTTTCAGACCAAAGCTATGAGACGAGTTGAAACTTGCAACTTCTTGCAATGTGCCAATCTGCAACATTCTAAAAGCCTGCCAGTTCACACCTAAGAGACAAGACAAGACAGTGTATCATCTCAGCTGCAACAACTGTTTGTGCCTACGTGTTAACCATAGGCTTTTTGTGGTTGGCTATAATTTGATGTGCTATGAATGAGCATAGTGATAGAGTTACATTTGCATTCTGTAGTAAAGATGAAATGGCGAAAATAAAAGGTGTGTGCATTACAAAGGGAGTGTGCAGGAGAGAAAGAGAGTGGTGGAGAGAACTATAGTTGAGTGAGCGAGCGGTGGAAAGTGGATGTAAATGCGAGTGGAGCAGAGGAAAAGCAGTGAAGTTGTCAGTTAAGCAGTAGACGCTGATTACATTGATTACATGCATTATGTTCTAAAACCAGACTTGACAAGCTGAGTTGCTTGTCAAGCAATCAGCCGGCCTGAATCATGCTGCAACTTTCCCCTGCAACGTTCTAAATGAGTTTTGTCACGTCACAAATCTTTGGTCTGAACTGAGCTTTATGTCCACCTTTGGTCATTTCTAATACTAATGTGAAATAAGTACATCATAATGATAATCATTTTTCACTTTTTACTGCACTGTGTTAGAACCACAGATTCACAGATTTATACTCATATTTATTATTTATTAATAACAATACATTGCCCACACTGTTTATGATTACACCATTTATATTTGTACATATTATGTATATACGATTCTATCTCTATTTCTACCTTTTTATTATATTGTTTATTTTTTACTATTATTATTGTTTATTGTTATATTGAACTGTCCTTTGGCTGCTGTGACACATAAATTTCCCCATTTGCGGGATTAATAAAGGAGTTCTGATTCTGATTCTGATTCTGATTAGCCTACAACAATGCACAGTGTGTTCACAGAATAATTGACCAGGTGAATATCAAAACCATCAGTCATTTCTGTGAAGCCCCCGGCTCAGTGTAGGATTTTTATCCATATGCTAGTGACATTACTCTGTCTGTTTTCCACCAATTTCATCCGGACTGAAATATCTCAACAACTGTTGGATAGACTGATAAACTTTTGTACACTCGTTTATGATCCCATGAAAATGACAACTTACTGGCCAACTGGTGATCTTGATGTTTTATTCAGCACTATCATCAGGTCCAATAATTGAAGTTTATCTCCAAATACCTCACAACATTCCCATGAGCTTCAGTCGTAACATTGTAAACATTATACCTGCTAAACTTGTTTTATAGCATACCAACATCAGCTGTTGGCATGGCTGTAGACTCTTGTTCCAGTAGAAGTTGCATCTTATCTTTTTACTAGAGAGGAGGCTGCTTCTTTTATTAGTTTATTCCTTGTTGGTTTTTTATATTTATGGTACCATTTTCTGATAAGAGCTGTTTGACTTCCTGTGTGACCTGATTCTGCTGGGAAAGCACACACTGAATATGTCATTGAAGTTGAGCTTATAATAAAAGGTGTGCGTATGTTTGACTGTGGGTTTGTTTTGATATCTGTATGTGTGTAGTTTGTAAGATGACAATGTGTATTTTGTTGTTTGTCTCCAGACACGTATTCTAGTGACACATGGCATTAGCTTCCTGCCCCAGGTGGATAACATCATGGTGATGGTGGATGGCAGGGTGTCAGAGATGGGCTCCTACCAGGAGCTGCTCAATCAGAATGGAGCCTTCGCTGAGTTTCTCAGGAACTACTCCCTGGATGACATCATAGAGGAGGACGAGGCCACTGGTAGAGAAACATTTGCTTTTACTCTTTTCTCATATATCTCATATCATTTTTATGGTTGAGCTTCTTTGAAAAAAGCTTTATGACATAATGCTCACAATGCTGTTACAGATGAGTTAATTGAAGATGGAGAATTATTCCCTGAAGATGCCCTCAGCAACCACACAGACATGGCGGACAATGAGCCAGCGATCAATGAAGCCAAGAGAAATTTCATCAGGTAGTGGAAGGATTTTAAGATTTTAGTTTCTTTACCTGTAAGGCTAGACTTTTTCATACATTCTGCATTTATCTGGATATGATAAGGCACACAGCCACTGAGTGAATATTATTATTTGTCCATCAACACACACAGCAGACATATTCTTGAATGCTGTTCTGGTGGAATTTTTTTGTAAATGGCATCCTCCGAATAAGTTCCATACATTGACATTGTTTTTCCTCACTTTACAGGCAGATCAGCATACTTTCAGCAGATGGAGAGAACCCCAAGTCCCGCTCAGTGAGGAGACACGGATGCAGCCAGAGGAAACACTCAGAGCAACAAGAGAAAAAGAAATCTCATGATAAGGAGAAACTCATCCAGGCAGAGACCGCAGAAACAGGCAGGGTCAGTTATCAAATCTCTTTTCTCTTCTCATGCAAATATCTATAACTGCCTATTTTTATTTTCAGGGTTTTTATTTACAGATAGACATTTTGAGGAACTTTCCTCAGAGACTAGGAACTTTTGGAGGAACTGAGTGCATTCACACTACAGGGACCAGGGTCTAAATTACAGCTCAGTGGGTAGTCCAAAAGTACAGGAAGTTTGGTGGTGGGGCTTGCAACGCTTAATATTTCAGATTGTTTGCTTACTTGAAGCATTTTATTTCAGCCACCATTTAAATAGAAATTGGCATTTTGTGGGATTTGACACCCCCCACAGTTTGAGTGCAACACTACAGTTCTAAAAACAAATCCCTGGTCTGTAACAGTTTGTCAGACGTAATGTAGGTTCTAACTACAAACCAAATTCATTACGTCATAGCAATATTATGTCTTGAAAACTTGTATCTTGAAGTAAACATGTATGTATCACTGTGATCCTACCCTCTCACTGAAGTTACACAATGCAGAAACAAGTCATAGGGGGGCAGAGTGGCTGTGACAGAGACACCATTCATCCAATTACAAGACACTGTACCATCAAAATGATTTTGAAGCTGTTATTTTAAAGTCAAATAGTTAAATAATGTTGCTTTAAAAATCTGCAGCAACAAACCATATTGTTTTTTTCATTGTGCTTTGATAAATCATGAAAGAGTTACAGAAGAAAGCATACGACAGATGGACCGAAGACAAAAAAAATCTTGTAAAATAGCCATCACTTTTTCATACATCAGCAGACTAATTTGCCTGATCCTGCAGTAAGAACACAGACAACAGACTGGAGGAACCTAAAATAAATAAAATGAAACATGGACCCATAGAAATGTTTTTGTCTGATTATATTTCCCATTTAAACATTACAGATCATAGACACATCATGCTGCAGACATACCAAATCAAACACAATCTGATATCTGCATCACAACATAATTAATGTTGCTCCAAGTCTATCATCAAAACTGAACAATCATGTATTGTAATGTCATAGTTTAGTGATTCACTGAAAAAGACTCACATCTACTGAGTGGGAGTCCTGTACACAACCCAATCAGCCACCAAAACTTATTCCAGGTGTTGTTTTCGATGCTGTTTTCGTAAGTTGATATGATGGTCCTGGAGCAACATTAATTGTGATGTTGAGGAACAACACCAACGCAAATCTGTAAAGAAAAAAAATTATAAAAAGTAATATGTTGATAGAACAAGTTCTCAGCAATCATGCAATATTTCAGTGCAACCTCCTGAGTTTTTACTTTTGTCAACAAATATGCTTTTTTCCTGTCATTGCTTAGTTTTTGTCAACACCGTCAGACACCGTAAAAAACTAATTATTCCTATTTATTTATAATGAATGCCCTGATGCCCTGAATCCATTCATGCCCTTCATCAGGGCATTAATGTTATTCACTGTTTTCTCATCCATATTATATTTACTTAGAACTTTGACATTAAAATTTTTGAGTCTTGTTATTACCAGCCACGACAGCATCAACTGGTAATGTTTTCACCATGTCTGTATGCGTATATGTGTCATCATGGTAAATTATGGTCCTGAAGACACTGTGTGTCACAGGAACTACCACAGAAGCAGACTGAGTATTTTGCCAGGTGTTTACGTGTCTGTCTGTTTGTGGACAGATTTTTATCAGCACGAAAGCATCAGAACTGTGCAAGATGCAGTCGTGAAACTTCACAGGTGTGTAGGCTAAGTTTAAAGATGGGTGTGGTCTGACCCATGAGTACTGAGCACCGATGTAATGATGGATTGACTACTGAGTACTCATGGGTTTGACTGTCTACATGTTGACGGCTTTGCTGCTGATGTGATCCCCCTGCAAGATGGGCTCCAGTCTTGGAGCCCAAAGTTTGCTCTTTTTGCCAATTATTTTCCAGTTTGTTTATCTCCTTTTTTATCCCCTGAAGTTTATTTTTCAAGGCTTTCATGTTTTGAAACTTTGAGCATCTTGGTTTTCTTGGTATTCTCTTCTTCTTTTACATCACCCCTCTATGAATAGCTGCTGCCTAGCCATAACTTCCTAAAATAAACAAATGAAAATTCATTTAATGGAATTACCATTAAATTAGTGTGAAGTTAATTTTGTTTAATCTGGTGACATTTTATAAAATGTTTGTGAAATGGTGTAACTAATTTCATTCATGGTGTTAGTCAGTGAGGGTCACATTCATGTTGGTATATGTAGGCCTATTTGTGGAGGAATAGGGGAGTTCATGTATATTTATTATAATCAAAGAGGGTAACATGAAACATTACAAGCCATATTACTGTTTATTGTGATCCTAAATTATATTTAAAGCTCCATTTAGGGAAGATTTGGAAGTTTTTGTCAACACCGTCAAACTATTTGTCACCACTGTCAGACAGCAAATCTGACGGTGTTGACGTCTGACGGTTTTGACAAAAACACCCTTTTTTGAAGAGACTCATGAGTTGTGTACTGGAGCCATCGTGTTTTCTGTCTGTTGCTTGCTGCCTCCGGCTTCTTCTTAAATGCATACATTTATGTCATAATTTATAATAATCCTTGTTGACATGTCATGGTTGTGACAGTAGACACATCAATAAATATGTAAAAATTATTGAACAAATACCACACTTATCAACAATAAGTTATATAGCAATAGTTATAGTTATATTATTTGTGTATTCGTGTATTCTTGTGTGAAAGATCCATACATGATCAACCATGATTATTTTAAACAAGAAAATATTATTAATTTTCAACAGAATTAGCCCTTTTCGTTTTGCCGAAGTCACAATATACAGTTCTTTATCACCTCCATAACATTGCGATAACACACTATTACACTGTTATTTTCAAGAAACATAAAATCCAAAAATACCAATTATCTACATAAGAAAACTTTTGTGAAATTTGTGATTTTTGTCTGTTAACTGCTGTGTCACTTCTAACCAGGTGAAAGCAAAGGTGTACCTGGAGTACATCAAGGCGGTGGGACCTCTGCTGTCGGTGTTCATCTGTTTCCTGTATGGTTGTCAGAGCGCCGCGGCCATCGGAGCAAACATCTGGCTCAGCCAGTGGACTAATGACGCCTCAAACAATCAGACTCAGGAGAATGTTCATATGAGGGTGGGGGTGTACGCAGCACTGGGCATTGCACAAGGTAAGAAACACTAAGTGTTACAGTAAGAACTGAATGAAGTAGGGCTTCATTTTAGAGTTAATTTAATGTGCTTCCACATCAAGGTGCTAAAATTATTTTTGAACCTGAACTACTTCGATGCTTCTTCCACCCACACAGCTTCTTGTTGCAGAGTTTGTTGAAATTAACTGAATGTATTTGCTAGCTAGACATTTTAAAGGTTTCTTTATATAAAACAAGCTCAGGGGAGAGCTCAGATGCTTTGGGCTAAAGGATATTCACCAGAGATAGCTTTAATACACACACATTACATCTACATGCAACAATAAGTATGCATTGATATTATTTGCTGTTTTGTGTTGGTTGAGTGCATGGAGGCTGTGGATATGGAGCATAATGTTTGACTGCAGTTCTTTTACAGTGTTGCATCTCTACTTTCAGGACAGACACTTCTTGTGTCTACTAGTAATTCCATTGCTTTCTCATTCCACATTATAACCTTCCTCTCACTATCTTACTCCTCCTACTCCTCTGGTTCATCCCTACCTCAGGTATCCTGGTTATGATTTCTTCCTTCACACTAGCCATGGGAAACATCGGTGCAGCCAAGAAGCTGCACAATAATCTGCTGGTCAACAAACTTCACACGCCCCAGTCTTTCTTTGACACCACGCCTATAGGACGCATCATCAACCGCTTCTCCAAGGACATCTACGTCATAGACGAGGCTCTCCCAGCCACCGTGCTCATGTTGCTGGGCACCGTCTTTGTGTCTCTCTCCACCATTATAGTTATCATTTCCAGCACACCCATCTTTGCCGTTGTCATTGCGCCCCTTGCTTTCATATACATATTTGTCCAGGTACTCGGAAACTTTTCTGACATCAGATGATCCTTTATGCCTTCATGTTCCTCTTTTTTTATTCTTCCTCTTCCTGGAATGGCATGCCGCATGCAAGTTGGTGCAGCAGCTTTTTTTCTTTAACTTTCCCTTTTTGGCTTTTGTTTCTCCAAAGCCTGTGATGTTGTCCCTGACGAGCGTCCGGGGCTGTGATTATCTCCTTTTCAATCATAAATTTTCTTTGCTCTCTCCGCAGCCAAAACACTTCCTGTCCTGCCCGCAGCCTGCTTTCACACACACCCAAACACACTCATAAAGACATGCACACTTTCCTGTTGAGCAACACAGCCAGTCCCAATATGCATACAATACACGGAAGTTACTTCAATGTAAAACCTGATCTTAGAGTACCAATTATCAGAAGTAATTTTACTCAGGCTTTAGTGATCTATAACCTCCCTCTAGTGGTTGAGTGTTAATACAGCTGGATCTACTTAGTTTAATGGGTCTTTACTGTAAGCCAGTGTGACTGAGATTTGATTTACATTTTTCAAAGTAATGTCTATGGAGCTGTTAATGTCACTAGTGTGTGATGCACATGAGAATTATGTGTTTTTTGAAAGTAGAGGAGAAGTTGGCTGTCCATACTCCAGGAAGTTTGTAACAGAGTGTCTGGGGTTCTTGTATTCGAAAATGTTTTGTGTTTTAAGTCAATGGTTAGGGTTTGACTCAGTACTTCCTGCAAGAAAGAAGATAGCAACATGTACAAATTCATCAGATATGGTGATAGTTAAATTAGGCAAAGATGGAGATACACATGCAATGACTCTGTGCAAACTTGACTCGCAGATATTTGTTAACTTCCTGATCAGAAGCACAATTCTATCTTTCCTAAGGTGCAGTTGTATAAGAGGTTGGATTAGGAGGGGTGCACTGATCCAACCATTGGAGAAGTATCAGCCATGATGTGACAGATACAATTTCTTTGACAGTGTCATCATAAAATTCAGTGTTTCTGCTGTAGAGCTGCAATGATTATTCAATTAATCTATTAGTTTATCGTAAGACAATTGGTTAACAACTATTTTGATAATCAATTAATTGATTCAGTAATTGTTCAAGCAAAAATGTTAAACATTTGCTGGTTCCAGCTTCTTAAGTGTAAGGATTTGCTGCTTTTTCTTGTCATTTATGACAGTAAATGAAGAGTCTTTGGCAGAAGCTATTTGAAGACGTCTCTCTGGGATCTAAGAAATTGTGATGAGCGTTTCAATTTTTTTTACATTATATAAACTGAACTATTAACAGATTAATGGAAATACTCATCAGATTAATCGATAATGAAAATGATTGTTAGTTGCAGCTAAGTTATATCCATTCAGTTATAGCGAGCTTCAGGTTTTACTGCCACAGCATTCCCTGGCCTCATTCTACCTTACGTAAAAAATGTTTTGACAAGTTTCATGTAGTACTACTAATACATTAAATGAAGGTAAAGTAGTAGCTCACATCAGTCATTCCCAATCAGCACTACTCTCATCAGTGTATGTTGATGATGGTTCTCAGTCATGCAGGTCATGGTAATTCTAAGTGCTATATCGTAGGCAATTGGACTTGTTTCAGTTTCTTGAAGGTGAGGTGAAACAAGTCCAGACGAATCTCGTCAGTGTAGCCATTGCAAACATATTTGCTGCTAATGTGTGACACTCATAGGAGGCAGATGACTGAATGGGCTGTTGACTGAATTCACACTTCTGCAGATATTATAATCCCCTGTGAGTGGCCATGTGTAGCCACAAGTCATGAGACGTTATGATGATAGTAGTAGTAGAATCTTTTTTTCTGATACCACTTTGCCCCCCTCTGCTTTCAGGGAACTGTGCTGGCCCGCAAGAAGTGATGCATCTTTTGTTTTCTCTTTGTTTAGAGCACACACTTTGTAAATATCAGAACTGGTATTTAGCTCTAGCAGTATTGACCACCATGGAAGCACACACTAAAAGGAAGAAGGCACACAATTGAAAGTGAATGAACAATGATTTAAAAACAAAGTACTCTATCTTACTTTTGTTCTCATAAGGTTTTTTAAAAAAAAAGCCACAATCAAGTACTGAATGTGACTCTGAAACCTGTAGTGACAGTGGAAGCTGCCATTTCATTAGACATCGGAACGGCTCCTAATCTATTTAACGCAGGTGTTGTTGTGTTGTCACACTTGACCCCTCCCCCTCCCCTCCCCCCTTCTCACAGGTGTGCTGTTGTTGGTTAACTGCCTGCTGTGCCGGGCCTACAGTATGCTGCACGCAGCCAAGCTCATGCACCGCAACATGCTTCAGGGGGTCCTGCGAGCTCCGCAGGCCTTCTTCGAGAGCACCCCCACTGGGCGGTTACTAAACCGCTTCAGCAAAGACGTGGATGCTATAGATGCTCACATCCCAGACAATATTGACATATGGATGCGCACTTTCTGGTACACACTGAATGTGCTGCTCATATGCTCTGCCCTCACCCCAATGTTCCTCATAGTCATAGCCCCATTAATGGTGTTCTATTGGTGGGTTCAGGTAAATAGGAAACGAGTCTGCTAACTCATTAATATGACATGCATGTCTGTGAGTGATGTTGAGTGTGTGTGCTGGTAGACTGTTGCATGTGGTTGAAGCGTTGATCATTGCTGTTCTAGTGCTGTAGGTGCAGTGTAGTTTGGTCCAGTAGTCAGTGGATCAGGGGCCAGTCTATAGCTTTAGATTGTGGAAGCTCTAGTCTTGGATCTGTTAGTGACACCAATCATCTTTTAGAATGAAACAAATCATAATATTTAAATCTAAATTTAGTAATTTTTTATTTATTTAATTTTTTCAAATTAAAATTCTAGTTATATGACATTAATCATCAGAGGCAGGGTTGCTCTGGAGGCACAAGTAATCTCACTAGATTTATTGAATTGTAGATTCATCTAATTTATACAGGGAGTACAATGTCCAGTCGGCTGTTGATTTGCTACTCAACTTTCTACAAACTCCTTTCTAGAATGGGTTAGATAGGATCATTTCTAATCATACTCGCTCATCTGTTAAGATCATGAGGAAAGGGACGGAGGGACCTGTTTACCAGTCAGGCTTGCTACAATAACTTCTGCCCACTGAGATTTAATGAGGTTATTCCTGCCACAGGAGCAGCTCTGTCTGACAGCAGTTGTTAATAGTGGTGTGTGTAATGTTCACCACCTCACAGGGCTCAGCTCTTACTTTTATAAGTGGATACCAGGCATCAGCTTTTGGTTCCTGAGACTAAAAGTATGGTCGCCATTTTTAGTCACCTTATATTTTGTATTGATTAAGATACTATTAATGAAAATGTGACATAAAGGAATGTTTAAAAGCTCGATTACAGTAACTAAACAAAATCTGATACCTCACAGAACTTAAGTCATCACCGGCTTAGTGACTTTATCAGCAGCAGTTTTGGGTCAATGTTTAAATATCACTAATGCAACAAACATTGATATTTTGTCTTGCTTTGGGGTGCACGATTTCCTTTTTTCTGTCATTATTTTTTTAAATATGTAAAAGGTCGCATATAAAAACAACAACAAATTATTCTTCCCTCATACTGTCCATTGCTAAAGCACTTCTACTCACCCTTTCTCTGAACGTTTTGTTTTAGTGTTGCTTTAAGGCCCCCTGCCCGAAAAACCCAGTCTGCTCTGATTGGGAAGCTCTTACAGGCATGAGCGGGCACCACTCAGCATGTCGTCACATTGGCTCTGCTGGTGTTTTTTTCAAACCATAACCGTGCTCAGGGTGTGGCTGAGGGCGATGAGTGTATAGTTGTGACATCATTGTGACGACTTGTGTGAAGGCACAGTTTCACAGGGCTGTGTGTTACAGTATTTATAAAGCACCTAGACTTGCTTTATAGTCAAACAAGAAATGGGAACCAAACTTTTTACAATATGGGAAGTTAAAAACGTGGTTTCCACTGATGGCAATCAAAGGCCAGGAGTTGGTTGCCAGTTTCTCAAAAGGTTGCCAATGGCAACCTGGCAATCATTAAAACTATGATTGTGGAGCCCTGCTGTAGTACCAATAACAAGGCAAATTCCAGATCATCCAACATTCATTTCTGCTAAATAACTGCATGATTTAGAATTTTGAATGTGAATCTGAATATTTAATTATGACTCAACAAATTCTTATTTGTGTTAATAGGTATTGCATCAAGTTAAGAGTTTGTGAATGTAGGGGTTAGCATGAAAAAGTATTATAATGGCCATTTTAGATTTGATAATACAGTTTGTAGTGATCAAAACACACTCCTGTACTTGACCTCAAGATGGCACAGTTTGGCATATTTCTGCTATTACATCTAGTTAAAGGGGCCATCCACCAAATTGACTCTTGAAGTTCAGTTTGTTTGTTGTATTTATTCTATTTTAAAGCATTTCCAAAACACTTATAATTACACTTACACTTATAAATCTGTTCGATTTCAAACACAGATAATCTTGACTTGAAATCATCAGTCACAAATCAGTTAAAACATTGTTCAGGTAGTTTTTAAAGAGATTTTGGAGCAGAGATTCATGGGGCGTTTAGGGTCTGTATGCTCACTCACATTTATACTAACTGGACGTCCAAATGACTAAAATCAGCCGTACTGACACAAGCTCATTGTATTGCTATGGTTTTGTTATGGCATCGATCCTGCATGGCCCTTTATCTTTGCTGCATCATTTCTCTGTAATGACCGGTGGGGGGGGGGCAAACCATTCACTATATTAATATGATGGCACATGTAATGTGTTCAAAAAGTTTCCATAAACTTTTAAAGAAAATATATATCATGGCGGTCTTGAGTTCCAATGATTTCTACAACTCTTATTTTTCCTTGTTGGAATGAGTGGAACACACACTTCTTTGGTTCAATAATGAATTTATTCATTATGCACTGATGTGCCTCTGGAGGTAGTATCAGAGCCGCAGCAGAGGCGAGCCGGCATCTGTGTGAATGGATAAGTCAGAGGTGCGGTGCGGGGGCATGTCAATCTGATAGTGCTCATAGTCTGATAACTAAACAGGTCCTTCACTCATCAGATTAAACAGAAATGACCCACAAAGCAACATTACAGGAACAAACAACAGTAATGTGGTAACTAGTAGTGTCGTTGGCAACTTATACGAGGAAAGAAAATACTGCAGTTATACGTGGAGAAGTGTCTGTCGTCCTGTCTGTCTTACCGACTCTTCGTCACATTTCTGCCTGAAAAACAGCGTCTGTCCCCGGCAAAAAACTTTAACTCACCAAGTGTTTGTCTCCTTCCACTATTGTGTTGTTGTAGTTACTGTCTCACGGTGACGGTCAGCCCTCCCGACCGAGACTTCAGTGAACTTTTCCCCAGAAAACAGCATCCCTCCCCCGACTGACAGAGTCAGGCAGCGTCCTGTTTACTGATGGAGATTATGTAATTGTGTAATTTAGAGCAAAAAACGTGACTTTGTCCCTTTCCAGGATGCATGGTGGGTCAGGATCTCAATCACAACACATTATAACAGCATCCATATGATTATAAACAGTCAGCGGGTACATGTTTAGATTAACAGGAGGACACCGAGGGAAACACGTTGAAAAAACCACACAGATCTGAACGTCATGATCTGTACCGTCATACTTCTTTTGGATCCGCAGCGCCGGCGTGCTGGATGAATTGACACACTGATGTGGCTTCACGCACTGAACTCTGTTGTCATATTTATCAAAAATTGGTGCATTATTTGGCCATAATTAGCAGCAATATCTTTGGAGGCGAGAAGGGGGGGCCTTTAACCCCAAGAACACCATACCTACTGTCAAACATGGTGATGGTAGTATAATACTGTTTGGTGTTCCAACAGGACAATGATCCCAAACACACATCAAAAGTGGTAAAGGATTGGCTAAATCAGGCTAGAATTGAGGTTTTGGAATGGTCTTCCCAAAGTCCTGACTTGAACCCCATCGAGAACATGTGGACTGTGCTGAAGAAACAAGTCTGTGCCAGGAAGCTAACAAATTAAGTTGAACGTAAACAAATATGTCAAGAGCAGTGGTTATAAATTCAGCCAGAGGACGACCAGAAGCTTGTGGATGGCTATCAAAAGAATCTAATTGAGGTGAAAATGGCCAAGGGACTTTTAACCAAATATTAGTTGAGTTGCTGTATGTATATTTTTGACCCAGCAGATTTGGTCACATTTTCAGAAGACATATAATAATTTAATTATTGAACCAAACTTCATGAATGTTTTTTGTGACAAAGTGGTATGTGTTTGACTCATTTCATCACAGAAAAGTGAGAGTTGTAGAAATCATTGGAACTGAAGACTGCCATGATATACGTACATGTTCTTTACAAGCGTATGTAAACTTTTGAGCACGACTGTAGATACAATGGGGAACTAAGCTATTAACATTTTCAAAGTAATTGTATTATTTTTATTAGGCCAAAAATTTGCTTTCAATGCAGAAATATGTGTGATGAAAACAAAACACCTGCGGTTTAACATCAGTGAATGCACACATATTTATTCCGAGTGTAAGACATTCTCCTAACTGAGGTGAACTTTCCACCTTTGAGCAGCTAATATGACATTGGTTGGCATCTTATAAAAAATTAGTAAACTGGAATATCAAATGAGCACCGCAGGTGTTTTGTTCATACAGGCTTCCTTTATTACTCAGCGTGTGTTTGTGTGTGTATGTGTGTGGGATCATCTGTGTGCGTCATAACTGTTTTTAAATATCTGATCATCTGAGAAGACTTGTTCAGTTGTAATGTTGTGTTTGTTTCTCGACCTCTGTAGAGATTTTACGTCGCAACGTCTCGGCAGCTAAAGCGCCTGGAGTCAGTCAGCCGCTCTCCCATATACTCCCATTTCTCTGAGACCGTCACTGGCTGTAGTGTAATCCGAGCCTATGGCAGACACTCTGCCTTTATTCTGATGAGTGATATGAAAGTGGATGACAACCAAAAGAGTTACTACCCTGGTATAGTGTCCAACAGGTAAGTGTCCTGTTTCAGCTCAGCAGAACAGCAGCAGCACCACTGTCATATCTGCACCGGAAATATATATACTTTGGTGTTAGTGACAAGATATAACATGCTAAATTAGCCTGGCATCGGCAGACTAATTCACAAATGTGTATTAGTCTGGAAACTATCAGTTCATTTTTGATTTCAAAGGGCATTATTAAGGGGCACAGACCAACATGAATAGGCCTACAACTGTTAAAAAAACAGTATAGTGAAGTAACAGTATAGTTTGTAAACTCACATACAGGAGCTAAATATGATTTCACTTGCTGCAGTGTTAACTAAGTACTGGTCTATACTAAATATAGAGAGCACAACTTCCACCTCTGCTTAAAGGTGGTATTGATAACATAAATGTTGTCCGACTCATCTGCCCCCTCAAGTGGTTGACAGTTTTTTTGCACTAGGTAACGTTGCTAAGGCTAGCAATCAAACGTTAATGTCGCTAATGCTAGGTAGCTAAAATGAATGTTGCTAACGCAAGCTAATAGTAACTTTGCTAGCACTAGCTAGCTAACTTTAGGGCAGTACAGTATGCTGGGTGCATACTCACTTAATCTTAACTTCATACAGTCAGCCATTTTTATCGATTGTTCTTGAAATTCACAACTACCAGGTCTCTTGATCCTGATTAAACACAGATGCCGCATGATACCAACCGTGTTACTCTACTGGCTCACAACAGAAAACAATTAAACCATTTTGGACCCGACAACATTTTCAAATTATTGATTAACAATTATGATAATGTTTTGAATGGTCTGAACCTCTCTACATCCTCTGTAGATGTATTGTGTTTTTTTTTAAATGATTTGTCTACATTAAAATGTTATCAATAAGATCTTAAATGATATACTTTTTCACAGTAGACACGTTCATAGCAGGAAGGCACATGTTTTACTAAAACCATTAACGATGCCTCTGTTCCATGTGTACCAGTAAGCCAGGCACAGTATCTGGGCCTTGGAACTGGAACATCTACATATGATCAATAATGTTATTAATAACACCTATGCTTTTTCTGCAATCTTATCAATATTTTACAATCAGGGTATTCACTGCAGGTGTTTAAAATCAGCAATCAGAGCACCAGCTGTGACAAAAGCAAACTTTGGTGTGACCAGAACTACAACATGCCTAAAATAATCTTATAGTAGTAAATTATAATATCTCTGCACTTACAGAAGCTGAGTTCCTCAGTTCTCCATTAAATCCGATTTATCATAACTTCAACCCGCTGTAATACTGTCATACAGGTGGCTTGGAGTGCGTATTGAATTCATTGGGAACTGCATCGTGTTGTTTGCTGCTCTGTTTGCTGTGACTGGAAAGGAAAATCTGAACCCTGGCCTTGTGGGTCTGTCAGTGTCCTACGCTCTACAGGTACATAATATGATCTATCTGTAGCATTTAACTGTTTACACAACAAATAACATATATCAGCAGCTGAGGTTAGTTTCCTTTAAAGTCCTATCATAGGTCAGAAAGGTCAATAAATGGTGTCTGTTCATGTGTAAAAGTGCAAGTTACCCTAACACTAACCTGTTCACTAACAGTCCAAATGTAAACAAGCTAGCAGCTGCTTTCATTTTACATGGATTTATGGTGCGTTCCCTTGCAAGTCAGAAGTCGGAATTTGCAAGTCAGTATTCCTGACTTCCAATCTAAAAGTGTTGCAGTGCATGTACCACCCTTCCATTGCACTTTTCCATGCCATAAGTTTGACTACAATGGAACGCAAGCCATTTAATTGCCAGGGCTCACCTCCCCATGTGCAAAATAAGTTCCCTCTGACACCCTTTTGCAGCGTCACCGTCACTGCATTCTGGGTTAAGTGCTGCCCAAGACAATTGTGATTGATTTAAAGAAGAAACATGACTCCAAATTTCTACTATTGCTCTGTATTAACTGTGCTATCAAGTTCGCTGTCAATTTTCCATAAGGTGTCAATGTTGTGTTCTGCTGCAGATCTGTAGGTTTCAGTCAGCACTAATGAACCTTTATTACCAGATTTGTCCTTGCTTTATATTGTATTAAATTGAATATCTTAGGTTTTGGACTGAATTGAATACGTCATAAGCGTGCTCTTATTATTTTCAAATGTTTTGAACTACTCCATAATCTTTCCACATAGCCTCAGGCAGCAGCAGAAGTACCTACTTGGGATCACTGAAATACATTCGAGCGTGTTTTGCTTTTTTTAGGTGACCATGTCTCTGAACTGGATGGTGCGAATGTCTTCAGATCTGGAGAACAACATCGTCGCAGTGGAGAGAGTGAAAGAGTACTCTGAAACAAAGACAGAGGTATCTGGTGGTACTTACTCTACCTGTGTGTGTGTGTGTGTGTGTGTGTGTGTGTGTGTGTGTGTGTGTGTGTGTGTGTGTGTGTGCATATAAAATGTGTCCACTTCTGTCCCTTTTGGAGCTAAAGTTGGACTGTGCATGTGTTTGCTTTCCAGAGTAAAATAGTGTTGGCTTTGTGCTACAGCTAAAAAGTAGGAATTTACCCACATTCCGAGAAAACTGTCCTGCTGCCAAGGCATGTTCTCAAACAACACAGGTCCTATAAACTAAAACTAGATCCAGAAATGTGAGATCACCTGGTGCCAACAAGGGCCCCTCTGATACATATCTGTACACAGTGTACTGTACAGCAGTCATCATTCAGCAGTGTGTGCCCCTTCTAAAGCTGGTATAGTTGTTAGTGAAAGCCTTTGTTTGGAGCATCCAGTGTGTCCCAGAGGTGACATAATATGTTTGGCAGCTCTGAGTGACTCTGCACACACAGAGTGATAAACAAATCAGTTGTGCAGAAAACCAAGCAGGCTAATGAGTTGTTCAGAAAGTTTTCCTAGTCAGAAATGCTGCGTTTGTGTTCACAGGCCCCCTGGGAAGTGGAGGATAAGAAGCCCCCACCTGAATGGCCGATGGAGGGTAATGTGGAGTTCCACGACTACAGCGTTCGCTACAGAGAGGGACTGGACCTCGTCCTAAAAAGACTCACACTTAATGTCAAAGGAGGAGAGAAGGTAGCGAGTGTGTGATGAAGCGATCAATAAACAATATTGGGTCAATAGGATGGCTTCATTAATCACAGCTGTGTGTGTGTTTCTGTACAGATTGGTATCGTGGGTCGTACAGGAGCTGGCAAGTCCTCCATGACGCTCTGTCTCTTCAGACTGCTGGAAGCTGCAGCAGGAGAGATCACCGTCGATGAAGTGAAGATAGCTGAGATAGGCCTGCATGACCTGAGGTCCAAACTCACCATCATTCCACAGGTACTCAAACATTCATACACATTCCACAAAAGACAAGTGATGATGAAAAATGATCTGGTTTGAAAAATGTTTTATTTTAAAGCCCAGTCTTATAACACAAATACTTGAGCAAATTTTGAGAGACAATCTTGGTGCCTTTACGACTTCTCAAACTCTTGTCTCAGTGAGCCTGCTTGGAGGATAATGTATAATTTGAAGATTATTATCAGCAACTTTCCATATTCCATATCTGACATGCAGTGCTGTTTATCCATCCAAATTGTTTTGGTGTGAGTTGATGAGATGAAGATGTTGGTAAGATAAACCACAGACCTTGCTGTGTAGGAACTATAGGTAAGATGGAAAATACGTAGTTTTGGAATCTGGGATGAACTGTCCCTTTAAGTACCCCAAATATAGTCTGCCTTCAAAACAATAGTTTGATGTTTTGGGAAAATCGTCGTCTCTATCGTGCCAAGAGTCAGATTAGATGATTGATACCACTCTGATGTCTTAAATATTGAGCTATAGCTACGGCAAGTTTCCTTTTTGCACAAAGACTGGAAACAGAGAGCTAGCCTGGTGCTCTCCAAAGGTGAAGACATCCACCTACCAGCAGCTCCAAAGTTCACAAATTAGCATCCTCAGCTCATTAATTTAATCTGTACAAAAACCAAAATGTCATAAAACAGCATTTTTTACTTGCTTGGCCAGTAAACAGTTCCAGCACATAACTCTCAGTGAAATCGCAAATTGTTCTAGCTTGCTAGGTTTAGAGGTGCAGGTCAGTGAATTATTTCAAGATAATGACTTACTGGATGTAGCTTCATATTAAGTGTACAGATATGAGAAGCTTAAATCTCTCATCTACCACCTTTTAAAAATAAGAGTCAAATAACAAAAACAGCTTTAGTTTTACTGAAACTACTACCAAGCCACTAAAATACCAAAGATGAAGAATTGCTCTTGTCGGAGTTGTGTCTGGGTCGAGGTTATATTCAAAGTCTTCTCTCTGCCACAGGAGCCTGTGCTTTTCTCAGGCACACTGAGGATGAACCTGGACCCCTTTGAGAAGTACAGTGATGACGAGGTGTGGAAAGCTCTGGAACATTCTCACCTTCAGAAGTTTGTCAGCAACCAGCCGGCAAAACTGGAGCTGGAGTGTTCAGAGGGAGGAGAGAACCTCAGGTAGGCTCAGAAGAGAAGAAATGCAGCAAACCAGTGATTGGACAAATATTTGTTGTCAGCAGATAAGCTAAAGGTTCTCTGCAGCGCTGTGTTTCGTGTGATTCATGTATTGTTGTATGTACAGTGTGGGCCAGAGGCAGCTGGTGTGTTTGGCTCGAGCTCTCCTGAGGAAGACCAGGATCCTCATCTTGGATGAAGCGACAGCTGCTATCGACTTGGAGACGGATGATCTCATCCAGTCCACTATTCGGACTCAATTTGAGGACTGCACCGTCTTTACTATTGCTCACAGACTCAACACAATCATGGACTACACAAGGTTCAGTATATTTACTGTATATGAACACTTTTAACGTTTAAATTGCTGGTATATATATCGTCTTGTAAAGGAAGCACAGGCACTTATTTCATCATCAACAAAACTCAGCTAGAAGAAGTACACAAAGAACAGTGATAATAATAAACTTTCAGACCTTCTCTGTGATGTCCAAAAGCATTCTGGTATATGGAGGACTTCACAAACTGAGGTAGAAGAAGAAATGCAGTATGGCTCCACCACGGAATGACGTATTAATAAGTCGTCACTAAATACTGAATCCTAGGAATGTAAGGAACATCACATACTGATGTTATAAATGAAATAAAAATAGAGATGATTGTTAATCCAATTTATCATCATCATTTATTATATTTGTATTTTTCTTTCTTTCAACTCCCCAAACTGTATGTAGGTCAGTACTAAATCACTATCACAGTACTCCTTTCAAAAGGTGTCCTGTGGAGCAAACAAAGTTTACATTCCGCGTTTCTCACTTACCAAAACTTATTAGGCCCTATTTAAATGATATATTGCACATGATCTATAGTGAAAGGTGCTAGTGCATTTAGGGCGTGTCCAGTTACCTTCTGCTTGTTAAAAACAGCAGATAATCTGGGCGCAAAGTAAGGCACACCGCAAAAATGAGTTGTTCCTGCCGTTTCACTATCCTCTGTCTGATCAACAACTGTTTGACTTCATATGAGAAAATACACTGATATTTAATTGAAGAGGAGGAGGAGTGATGTGTGGATCTCAGTGTATGGATCAGGTGGGAAGGGTCATAGAAATGATCATTTTCAACAATAGCAGGGGGAATGAGAGGTAAAATATTAATGACATTACCTGCAGTGATCCTCCAGCAGCTGCAATGATAAGTGTATCTCAACTTGGGCATTTCCATTCAAGGAACAGCAGATAAACATTATTTAAAACTCCTGACTCGCCAACAGGATTACGTGCTGGAATTGTTTCTTGCTTGGGAGCAAAGACTTCCTGGTGTCTTGTTGTCATTATAAGGTTGTCAAGCAATCAGCAGCAAATCCAGGAAGTCACTTGCTTGGCCAGTAAATAGTTCCAGCACATAACTCTCAGTGAAATCGAGTGAAAAATCTTCTAGCTTGCTGGTTAGTGAATTATTTTAACTCTTTATGCTAAGCTAAGCTAATGGCTTACTGGATGTAGTAAATATATTCAACAGGAAATAAATAAAATCTACGATAAAGAAAATGAGAAAAAAAAATTAGATTTAGCAAACAAAAATAGTAGGAAACTGGTACTAAGCCTATGGAGCTTCTGTCATAGAAACTACGTAAAAACAACAAACTGAGGTCTATTTACATAATTAGACATACAAGAAATAATAAAATGTGTCTCACGACTGAATGCAAACAAAATGCCTTTTTCTGATGGTTTCATTGGTGAATGGTATGAAGCCTTCAAGCCAGCCAGAGAAAGACAAACACAGGACAGTATTAGGAGAACACTGCATTTAGTTGATCATGTAATTAAGGAAAATACTAGCGCAACACTAATCAGCTTAGACGCAGACAAAGCCTTTGATTCGGTTGGCTGGCGTTATCTCTATCAAGTACTCGAGCAATTTGGCTTTGATAAGAGATCAGTACAATGCATTAGATCAATATACGTATATCCTACAGGTAGTAGAAGAATTAATGAGCAACTGTGCCAATCCATCAATTTAGAGAGAGGGTGTTGCCAAGTTTGTCCACTTAGCCCTGCCCTTTCTGCATTCTTCATAGAACCTTTAGCTCTGGTGATAAGGGAAGATCCAGAGATTAATGGGATTTAATTAGGAGATACTGAATATAAGATAAGTTTATTTGCGGATGATATTTTGCTGAATGAGTGATCCGGAGAGAAGTGTATCCAAATTGATGTCCCTTCTGAAATTGTTTGGTACTTACTCAGGATACAAATTAAATACACATACATTTCAAATAAAACTTTAAAACTGTGACTCTTACATGCAGAAACTAAACCAATGCACCATGGTAGCCCTTAGGGTATGGTTCAAGACCTGCAAAAGGTTTCACCTTGAGAAACATGCAAGAATAGTGAAATGGCTGTCATACCCAGGGCTCTAGAGTGCGACCTAATAGGTCGCACATGCGACCTAATTTCAAAATGTGCGAGTTAATTTTCAAACAGGTCGCACCGGTGCGACTTGGAGATGACCCCCCTTTCACTACCCTCCTCAGCCGTGACCGTGCGGACGTGTGGTTGATAATAAATATAATATATACCGTATTTGCACCAGCCAAAAATGCATAATAAAGAACGAAAAAAAAACATGTATAGGCTAAGTCGCACTGGAGTATAAGTCGCATCAAATTTTTTGGGGAAATTTATTTGATAATATCCAACACCAAGGATAGACATTTCGGGCTCTATTTTCATGACCATCAGCGCACTGTTGGGGGCTTTAAACAACGTACATTTCTGCCGGGAAAAACGAACGATGCGCTTCCACAGAATAGTAATAACAGCATGCGCATGTCACGAAAGGCAATTTAAAATAAAAATAGAATAGAGAACAACAGGCTGAATAAGTGTAGCCTGCGTTATATGACGCATAAACAACGAACTGAGAACGTGCCTGGTCGGCTATGTTAACGTAACATATTACGGTAGAGTCATTCGACTAAATATAGCATATATAACATGCTACAACCAAACAATCAGTGTCACTCATAATCACTAAAGCCAACGAAATCTTCTTCCTTGGTGTCACTTCTGAACAACTCCGCCAACTCCAAAGGTAGACAATGCGCCGATTCCTCTTCTACCGGTAAGTCAGTCAATCAGTCCAAAGTGATGACTGATTTAAAACTTGTGATTTGTCTTGTGGATTATCTTACAATTGTTTCGTTTACTTTGTAATTTCAGCGCATTTTCAACACGTTTTTGTTCATGACTTTTGCCTCAAATAGAAAGAAATATTTTTTTTTTGTCCCGAAGCTGAACCCTTAATTCGGGCAACTACCGGGTATCTGCGTATGGTGTGTAAAGACGAAATTCCCTTGCGTGTGTTTTCGCATGATGTTTTAACAATGCAAAGCCATACTTTAATAAAATAACATAAATAAATAAAACTACGTTGTAGAATGTAGACCTATTTCAATAGTATTGCTGGACAAGTTTTTTTTGCGAGGAAGTAGCCTATTAATCGGCAGGGTTTCCGCTACATGTAATTGATCGTGGCGCACCGCCACGGCAAAATAAAAGCCGCCACACCTTCAGAATGATGATTTTTTTTTTTTTTTTAATGTTAAAACAGTGTAAAGCAGGTTTTCCACTAGAGGTTGCACAGACTAGTCCCCTGCTCCACAATGACGTTTTGAGCTTGACGTCGACTAGTCGCTGATCATGTAACAGTAGGCTACAAGAGCAGCGGCTTGAAACAACAGCTGAGTGCGCTGAATGAAAAAAATACGAGCGCAGTCAAGCTGGATAGAACGAGCGCGTACCAGACAGGAAGTCGGGCACAGAAAAGGCGAGAGAATCCGGTCAATTTTCAAAATAAAATAAATGATGATTAAGTTTGCTTGTCCGTCTATAAGTATTTGTCAGTTGCGTCTGCACACAAGACACATCCATAGGCTACATACAGCGCTAGAGACAGACCTGTGTTTGGAAAACCGAGCAGATACAGACGGGTTGATGTTTGACCGGCGCGGAGAGAGAGAGCAGGAGAAACTGCCGCTTCCGCGGGCAGTGTGTCCGGGCTGCCGGCAATTAAAAAAAACAAAAAAAAAACTCCGCTCATATCGACAGCTTTACGTCGCGCACAACAACAACAGCAGCAACCAACCAGGAAAAACTAAAACTGTGAGTGAAACTGTGACTGAGCAGGACTGTGATGGTGACGAGGCCTGTGTGTCGTTTTCCTCCCTAATTGTTTAATGAACAGTAGCTACAGTATTTTCTTTTGCACCTGTAGGCTAGCCTATATGTTACAAAAAACAAACTGATTTACAGCTTGTTGTTTATAAAGCTGCTGTACTGTGGACTCATTTCTGTGCATGAGCTGTCAGTCAGTGAAACAGATTGTTGCAGAGCATTTCCCTCCTCCTGGGATTTTAGTTATGATGGGAAAAATATGAATGATGTCATCAGCGACTAGTCGACGATCCGGTCGCGCGCACCCCTCCCCCCGCCGTCGATCAGCCCACCCTCGCCGCCACTCTTTAAAAAAATCCTGGCGGAAACACTGTAATCGCCTGTCCCAAATACCCTGGATTCAAATACACGCCTAGTTTTGTGAATGAGATAAATAATAGCCCGAGCTATGGAGATTAACTTCATAGCCTGGGATATTATTTGATATTTTACGGTAATTACGGTTTTACGGTTATTTTTCTTTATAAGAAGACCTTTTGTCTACTGCTCATGCAGTAATCAGCTGTTCATGTTTAATCAGTTGTGATTAAAACATTTTACAAATGTCAAGCTTGGGTCATTGTCAATCCTTACGTCATATCAAGGCAAAACTATGGTATAGAAATAAAAACTATCACCGGCATGATACGTTTTATTAATGTCACACAACAAAGAAAAATAAGGTGTGCTACCTAATTTATTTTTGTGCTACCAAATGAAAAGCTAGGTAGCACCAGTGCTACCTGGGAAAAAGTTAGTCTAGAGCCCTGGTCATACCAATTCAGATTTTTAATTTTTAACCGTCTGGTCCAGATATGTGATTTAGACTGTGGGTGCACAGTATGGTAAATCAGTGGCAGACCACTTTCATATACTTTGGGGATGCTGTCTAATCAAACCATTTTGGCAAGAGATTGCTAAAGAAATAAATAACATTTTTGGAATAGAAGTTGATTGCTCTTTTGTCTCGTTATACCTGGGCAAATTCTCTTCTCTCGTGCACAATTTTTTTTTAATAAAATCTGTTTCAAAATGAGGAAATGCTGCAAATGATCCAATGTTAGGTTGTTGAACAGATTCTTCCCATGTTTTATTATCTCTGCACACTGCATGAAAATAAAATCAATCAATAAAAAAAATCACAATTTTGCAACCCTTGTGGCTCTTTCCAGTCCTGTCATATCTAAATGAAGTTATGACAAATATTTTTGTGACCAACTCCTACAATATTTCTGAATGTTAAAAGCCATCACTTTAACAGGAATGTTATTCCACGTAGACCTCCAACTAATGATTATTTTCACTATTGTTTAATCACTTAGTTTATAAAGTGTCAAAATATTCTGAAAATTGCTGAGCAGATTATCCCAGCAGGTCCATTTCCCTAAACTTACATCTACAAATTGCTTCTTTTGACCAACAACAGTCTTGTATAGATATGTATAGTATAACTTGTATAAATGTGCATTCCATGTTTTCTTTTATCTTAAAATGTCAGAATAAAGATCCCAACTTTTTTACTTTGTAAACCTTGTAAAACCTGCTTTGGCAATACTGTACTTACAGGTAATTATATTCATGTCGATGATGCAAACTGAATTTGATGATATGCCACACTGTTAGAAGATGGTGTCACTTGCCTTTAAATGTATTGAGCCTTGAGCCCTTTTAGCATTGTTATGAAGATGATTCAGGCTTTGTGAATTAATCATTCTTTTCTCTCTCTTCTTGCAGAGTGCTGGTGTTGGACAAGGGACAGATAGCAGAGTTTGATACTCCTACAAACCTTATATCACAGAGAGGAATCTTCTACAACATGGCTAAGGATGCAGGACTGATACAGTAGAACCACCTTTTTTGTCCCAATGTTACAAACCAGGGTCGAGGACAGCTCAGCTTAGTTCAGTGCGACTCTGAACATCAGAGCTGGCAGTGGAACTGAAGAGTACCTTTATGTCAGGGCACTTACTGCTGTTTTTCAATTTAGCCTGAGCTCCTTTGCAGACTTGGATAAATTAGCAGTTGCAAACAGTTTGTTTGAACCCACATCAGGACATTTACATTCTCTTTTGTGATTGTCTTAAGTTTCTTGCACTGACTATAATTTCCTGTGTGGGAAACTCGCTTTGGCATCTAAATAGGAAAATAACAAGCCATATGTGCAAGTACTAGTTGGTCCAATTCTGTACTTTAGTGCCTTCTGCCAGTGGGACGAAAAAAAGCCAGTGAATGTATCGTTTTTTAAATCAGCTGTCTACTGCACAACAATCAACAACAGAGGAAGGAAGGAAAGAAGAAAGGAAGGAAGGGAGGGAGGCAGAGAGAGAGAGAGAGAAAGAAAGAAAGAAAGAAAGAAAGAAAGAAAGAAAGAAAGAAAGAAAGAAAGAAAGAAAGGAAAGAAAGATTTTTATTTTATTTTTTCTACCAAGACAAATACTGTGCCACTGTACTTTCCTCATAAGAAAAAACCTACACTTTTGTGATACACCCACTTATTTTTGTACTGTACCATTATTTAAGTTACTTTTTAAAGAATTGTTTCATCTAGGGAAGTTTGCTCAGTTTAATATGTGATTCTTTTGTGAACCAAATCTATAAAAAAAACTTGAATTCTGTACCACCAAAATATGAAATATGAAAATGCCTTTATTAAAAAAAAAGGAAGAACAATGTTTGTGTCCTGTCTTGAAATTACTGTAGGCATTGTATACAGCTTAACACAAATCCTGTTTGACAAACTACGGATTTGAACTTTGAAAGACACAAGCATTTATGCTGCCTCCGTGCAGAGTCGGCAGAATGTGAAAATCCACAAAACCGACACCGGATCACTCAAGACAGACACAAGACAGTTAACCCCTCTGCTTGCCTTGCAGTTACACCATTTGAATACCCCAAATCTGTTTCTTTTTGTTACATATTTGAAGTGGTTTGTTAACTCCAGAAGTGTAACTAGATATAAACAAACAGTGGTGGAGGAAGTGTTCAAAGCCTCTGCTTAAGTAAAACTAGTAATACCACAATAGAGAGATACTATAGAAATATTTGTAATGCAAGTAAGCAAGTCTTACTTATTAGAAGTAGTAAAGTATTATCTGCAAAATGTACTTAAAGCACCAAGAGTAAAAGTATTTATGCTATTATAACAGTTTAATTTGTTTTTTTTTAAATATATGATTAAGTCCTGCAAATGTGTTGTTGCACTGAGGATATCTGTTTTTCATATGGATCTTCCTGTTTAAAATGTGCCCTAGAGAGAAAACAATGAGGCAGATTGCTACACTAGAGTTATGAAAATACTTGAAACAAGTTCATTGGCATTGTTCTTGGCACATCATGTTCTACAAGCTGTCCGTAACTTTCGAAAGCAAACTTTTAGTATGCATAATAGCTGTCAACCTCAGGTGACAAATATTTCCCGCAGAGATGTAGTGAATTAGAAATATTTCTTCTTGGTCAGAGGCTGACGTGAACAATTATTCCCACTCAGCTCTTCCTAATTTTTTGTCTCACGTAAGTTCACCAACTTCATAGAGGTCTTATATTAAATGTCTCCAGTGCACACATTCAGTCCCCCTTGTATGCCATTTAAACTCAAGCTTATCAAATTTAATGTATAAATTAATGATCAGATTTAAAATTTAGAACACACATCATTCAATAAATCCTGGTATATCCTTTGCGTAGCGCCAATTCACAACAAAAGTCATCTCATGACACTTTCCAAATTGAGCAGGTCTAGACCATACTCTTTGATTAATTTAGACCCAACATTTCCCAAGATGGGGGAATGCTGTGGAAGAGAAAGGAGGAGGGGGGATACAGTAGCCACAGCAATAATAACAGCTTTACAAATTGAGATATTATATATATGAGGATATGAGGATATAATGAGGATGATAGTAGAAGTCAAGCAGGAACACAGAGGCAGAGCCAACCACCATCCATGGGAACATGTGAGACAAGAGAGAACAGAGACTCCAGGGAAGAAGCCAAGTCAGTAACATGCATTAATGAGATATGAATATGTACAGATAGAGAGAATAAGAGAGGAACTCACAGCATCATAGGAAATCCCCTGGCAGTCTAAACCTTTGGCAGCATAGCTAAGAGCCTGTGAAGGCCTTAACTGTAGGCCTCATTTAAAAAGAGGTTTGAAGTCTACTCTTAAACATGGAAAGGGTGTCTTCCTCCAGAACCCACACTGGAAGATGGTTCCACAGGAGAGGAGCTAGATGGCTGAAGGCTCTGCCTCCCATTCTACTTCTGGAGACTCTAGGAACCACAAGTAACCCTGCATCCTGAGAGTGCAGCGTCCGAGTGGGGTGATAGGGTACTATAGGATCCTTAAAATATGCTGGTGCCTGGCCATAAAGGGCTTTTTATGTGAGGAGGAGGATTTTAAATTCAATTCTGGATTTTACAGGAAGCCAGTGCAGAGAAGCTAATATGGGAGAAATATGTTCTCTGCACTGGCTTCCTGTAAAATCCAGAATTGAATTTTAAAATCCTCCTGGGAGAAATATGTTCTCTAATATGAGTTCTTGTCAGAACACACACAGCAGCATTCTGGATAAGCTGGAGAGTTTTTAAAAATGTATTATCGCAGCCTGATAAAAGGGAATTACAATAATCCAGCCTTGAGGTAACAAAAGCGTGGACTAATTTCTCTGCGTCTTTTTGAGACAGGATGTTCCTGTTTTTTGCAATGTTTTGAAGGTCGAAGAAGGCAGTCCTTCAAATCCTGGACAAAGGACAAATCCTGATCAAAGATAACTCCCAGATTCCTTACTGTGGTGCTGGAGGCCAGAGTAATGTCATCCAGAGCAGCTATATCATTAGATCATGTGTCTCTAAGATGATAAGGGCCCAGCACAATAATTTCTGTTTTGTCTGCGTTTAGAAGCAGAAAACTGCAGGTCATCCAGGTTTTTATGTCCTTAATACATGCCTGAAGTTTAGCTAACTGATTAGTGTCATCAGGCTTAATGGATAAGTATAATTGTGTATCATCTTCATAACAATTACAATTAATGGAGTGTTTTCTAATTATGTTCCCTAAAGGAAGCATATATAAAGTGAATAGTATTGGTCTCAACACAGAACCTTGTGGAACCCCGTGACTAATTTTAACTTGTACAAACTGAGATCTGTCTGATAAAATGGACTTGAACCAGCTCAATGCAGTTCCTTTAGTACCAATTAAATGTTCCAGTCTTTGTAATAGGATGTGATGGTCAAAAGACTAGCACAGAGACAAGACCCTAACCAATGCTGTTTTGGTGCTATGATGCACTCTAAAACCTGATTTGAAATTTTCATATAAACTATTGTTATGTCACACAGCTGGCAAAGAATTCACATCTGATGCCACAAGCAGAGACAAAAGTGGCTGAACCAACATGGCAGGAATCTTGGGGGGGCAACTGAGGAGGCAGCGGGGTTGCCATCCTGTCGCTGGCTGAGTCTAAAAGGTCAGGCAAGTCATCATGTGGATAGTAGTAGTTTGCTGGGACACCATTATCCTTAAAAACAGAAGCTGTGTCATATTCCTGTTAGACTTGGTTGTCATCCTGCTTATTGTAGCTAGTCCATGGCTTTGGCCAAGCTGTCGCACCCAACTCCACCAGCACTGGGTGAACATGGAGGGAGCGAACACACTCAATAAAGTGAAGCCGTCATTTTTGCTTGCCCCAAAGAGCGCAAGACAGGTGATGTGACAGTCACCCTCAGCCTAATGCCATTATAGGAGCTAGCCTATTACTTAACCACTGAGATGTCTAACACCGGCATGACCTGGTTGTTGCGCTTCGGTTTGTTCGATGACCATACGTTGTGTGTTGCGTTCCTCACAGAATCCACAGGCTATGTGATTGCAGCATGACAATCTCTATATTTCTTCCACTGTGCATAAACGTGAACAATGTCCATTTCCAGTTCCAACAAACACCAAACACTCAGCTTACAGTATACAACCTTAGCGTCACAGCGGTCAAAAACCCTTTGCTCTTCTGGGGTCAAACACGTAAAGTCAAAAGGAACTTTCCTAACTTTATACCTGAGCCTGTAGGCTGGTAGTACAGTGACACCCAGTGTTCAAACAGTGAATAACACATCAACTTCTTGATTGTTTCAGCACACATTTGGCTCCTACAGCCGCTGACCCAGGCAGAGCAGCGTAGGCAAGGCACAGGTGACCCAAAGCTTGTAAGAAAAAGACATGGTAAAATCCTTCTTTGACACTGGATGGTGAGGAAGCCCGCAGGAAAAATCTGCTTTTCAAGATGGCTGAGTGAAAAAGGGAGATGAGCCTACAAGTACTGGGGTTCTATAGAAGGGAGTCAAACCGTTTTAAAACTAAATTATAAAACTGAAACATTATAACTTTCACGAAGGTAGGATTTGTCTGAGTGCCTAATAAAGTGCATATTTAAAAATAAAAAGCCTAAACCTAAAAGAATGATTCAGTCCTGGTGAGCCAAGTAGACATGGTGAAAAATAATGACTGTGAATGAGAATGTCATTATTCCAGTTATCCACTAGAGTGAGCTCACAGTCAGCTAGGGATTCCTACCTCTAGTCCGGTCACTAAAGCCTTGTCTCATTCAGTATCTCTGACACTTAATCTAATCTTTACCAGTCAAGATGTCAGCGGAATGTTTCTACCTGTAATTTCTCACATGGACTGGCACCAAGTCACATCTGTGCAGCACACAAAGTTGTCTCAAACACCAGACTCAGTCATAACCACACACACATAAACAAATATACTATTCTGCTGTAACACCCAATAAGGACAACATGACTTCCAAATGTGAATGACTTTAATCAGTTGAATTGAGTGGCACATATTGTTCAGACAAACATGAACAAGGTTTGTGTATTTACTTTTTGCATCAGCATCAACATCAACAGTTAGAGAGTCAATGGATTTTTATGGAGGATGTGTTTCATCAATTACAGAGAACTACTACTACTTGAGAAATTGGTTGTTGTCAGGATTCATTTGGGATTAAGGAAAATCAATCTAATCCAGTAGAACTCACACAGTGTAGCACCATGGCAGGATTAAAAACACAAGTTTACCTCAGATCCCTCTGCAGCAAGATGTCTCTTGCCCCCCACACAGACCTGTGCCTGATGTTTTACAGAGAAGCTGTGGTAAGCATTTCTCAATGTTCTCTTCCAATTATTGATGCCATACACACACTCTCTTTGTCTCGCCAGCATTGACTGATGCAGATGGCCCAGGATGAATGAGCACTTGGCTGCCAGCTTCCTGCCTATGGGCAAAGCTACATGAAATGGCAGGGAGGTTTGGCTAGACTGGCCGTCTGTCGACTTGCTGCATCAGTTTGTGCTGCAGGCACAGGATCCAGAATTGAGAAGATTAAAAACAATTCCAGCAAGAAGCTCCTTGTCTTTTTTTCCACACATTATTCAGATTCCGCAGAGTATTGCTCAATGTTACACTTGTGTATACCAATGTCTTGAAAGTTCTTTTGCTATAGTTGGACCACCTACAGTTGTCTAAAATGGTTAAAGGAATAGCTCAACAAGAAAACTGTATATTAGCTTTCTTGCTAAGAGTTCAATGAAAAGGTTGATATTCTCATATATGTACAATAAATATAATGCTAGTCAGCAGTTAGCAGCTCTGTTCAAAGGTAACCAGCACTCCTAAAGCTCACTAATACACAAGTTACAATTTGATTGTTGAATCTAAATTATACAGCCAGGCTACATGTCTCCGCTTGTTTTCACTCTTTGTATGTTGTTTCACTCTGTATGAAAACTAGCATAAAAAGCACAAGTTGTATTTATTTTAAGTGTGCTTTAGAGGCGCTGGTAGGCACCCTTTGTTCCCTTAGGATAGAGACAGGCTAGCTATTTCCCCTTGTTTACAGTATTAATGCTAAGCTAAGCTAACTGGCTACTGGCTGTAGCTTCATATAAATTGGGCATATATAAATATACATCTCATCTAACTCGTAGCCGGAGAGTGAACTGGCTTACTTCCAAAAATGTTGTCATATGTTATTCAAAATGTAATTTAGCTAATATTTGTTGTATTCTCTATGTCTGATGTTGGAGTAAATTTGTGTCTTTTGTTTTGTTTTATTTTTATTATTATTTGTTGTTGCTTTTGTGAATATTTGGTATGTGTGTGTGTGCATGTACTATATATGTAGGTTGTTCATGAATTATTTTTTTTTTACTGCAAATGCAAACTACATGGTACAGTAAGCTCATTATTAGGTGCTTAATAGTATAATGCCAGTAGTAGTTTAGAATTGGACTCATGAAGCCAGTGACCAAGGATCAGAAAGTTGCAGCCTACATTGATCTTACTGTGTATCTTATATAAATTCAGTGGTGTGAAGTTCAATTCTCCAGATTTCACTGGAATCTAGTTGAAGAAAGTTTCCAGTAGCTGCTACTTTTATTGAAGCTTGAATCCTCAAATAACCTCGCACCTGAGGGCCTGCCATTGGATAACTCTGTGCTTTTCAGGGTATAAAATTATTTTATCCCACAGAGGCCCTTGTGTGTTGATGTTTTCCTGAGTTAAAAAGAATCATTTCCGATGTTTTTGTTGCCCCGAGATGTATCCGTCCTCACTGGGTTTGACAGGAGTTTATTAATTCCGCCTCCGTATGAAACATGTCATTTGTACACGGCAGGTTCAGACTGTGTGAGGGCCATGTAAGGTGAGCCGACTACTTCCAGCCTTGAGGAAGTGACAAAATGTATTTTTTCTTTATTCATGTCAGCAAATTTGACCTCTCCCTACTTATTATCTAATTTATAATATCTATATGTGTATGTCAAAAAGGAATTTTTGCAGTTTGATTGTACAGAAAGTGAATAAAAAAGGGAACAAGAAGAGTGTTGGGTTTGCAGTCAGTTAACGGGAAAAAACAAGACACAAATGGTTGTTATGATAAGCTGATAATCATACATGCAGAATATGTGCAGTTGTTTGTCATTGGCAGTGAAATGGAGCAAAAATAATCCTTCTTACAGGATTGAGACCTGCAGCTCTGGAAGCTCGGCAAGCTTGAGATAAACAGGTTTTATTTATTTGCTTGTCATGCACACGCACGCACACGCACACACACACACACACACACACACACACACACACACACACACACAAAAACACCATGTCTGCATCAGGAACAAACAATCTCCCCCACCAACACTTTGACACAGCAGGAGTCCACTGTTATTGCACTGGAAGGCGGTGTAATAGCTTCCCTGTCCTCAGCTGAACTGTGGAGGAAACCAATCGAAGACACAGAAAAGGAATGAGCAAATCATAATAGCACCTTCATTCATTAAAACGCACACGCCAGAGCACATCACCTGATCATATTTTTTTTCGTACTTGTATTGTCCTCATCTCACCTCTGCAGGCCTACGAGTCAGATTTGAAAAGACATGTAATCAAAGAGTTGTGTTTGCTATTTTAAGTCCTTGATATGAAGCCAAACACATAAATCAAAACTTGAGTGTTGGTTGATAACCTGTTATAATGTTGCAGACAAGATTTTCTTGTCAAAATAATGTCCCTCTGCCTGTCTTTGCAACAGTTTTTCTGGAATTTGTTTGTCTGGAGAATACTTTCATAAATCCACACAAAGTGGTCGTATGGCACAACTAATCCTGTGTACAAAGACATGCTTTGTAGAATGTAGAGCATGTGTACTATAAAATCCACGTCCAAGAATCGAAATTGTTATGCAGCTCACTTGTCACATGTAGGTAGCCTTCTGTCGAGACTGGAAAAACTCTCAATCAATATTACATTTATTGTAAAAGCAGTGAATTGAAAAGTTCTGAACATGTCATTGAAAACCTTTAAATTACGAGCACTTCACTTATTGTGAGCGATTTTTTAAAGACTTTAATTAACAGTAGTTCAAACATTTTACACAGCATGAATTGAATAAGCATAAAGAAAGAAAAGAAAGAAAAGTCATTTGTATTGAAACCGCGTAGCAACAGAAGAACCCAGGTAATTATTCAGTCTGTTACAGTGAGACTCTTCAGACAACATGTCAGCTGCCTCAGTATTTCAGTTACTTCTTCAAAAAGCTGCACGAAGACATATTTCACTACAGACTTTGTGATAATGTACCAAACTGACAAGAATAAATGCATCTGTATTTATTCATTAATATCAACATATTTCTCTTTGTATTATCATGTCAAACCTGATGGAAATTTACTCAACATTTATTTTATTGTTGATCACAATTCTAAACACTAATTTCCCCACTTTATGTCAGAATGACTAAGTTTGTTGGATTTATAATGAATTTGAAGAAGAGTTTCTATTCTTTCAACAGGTGAGTAAAAATACATTGATTTAATATATACAGATGAAGTTTCTACACATAGTGTAGTATCGTACCTGCATTTTCTGTACACTTTTAAAACAAAGTGGGCTGCAATTAAAGTGCGCGCATGTGCAGCATCACTTCAAATTACAACAAGTTTAAAATGAAAATAGAAGAATTCAGACATTCTCAATTTTTATGAACTGGAGATGAGGTTTTAGCCTGTACGGTGGTTAAATCATATGCATATATTTTTAAAGCAACAAGATGCCTTTGAGTTTCTTCTCTCCGTGCGTCCTTGCGCACAGAGCGCTTTTCGCGCCGCTGGAGCCCACAAAGGGTTAAACGGGGTTACCAGCAATCCTTTTAACAGGCAGGTGCCCCGTCAGTCCCAGCCCAACGCTCACCACGGACTTCTGATAAAGCTCAGGAGCTACTCATAACTGTCATGTTAGGAGTAACTTGGCGAGTCATGCTAACGGTGATTGCTGCAGATCGGGAGTATAAATAGTGCATCATTGCTGCAGGAGTGGGATATTAAACTGGACCGATCAGCTGTCACACATCCTCCTGGCTAACAGACTCACACGTGTGATGCGTTTTTGAGGTTTTCGTCGTTTTACCTTTATTCATATCTAGAGAAGTGGAGTTTGACTGCTAGCGCATAGAAATCTCCAACTTAAAAAAAACAAAAAAACTTCACCACTTGTTGAGTTGTGTTCCGCTCTGGAGATGTGGTGGATGCTGTTTCCACGGTGGATCTGGTTCCTGGCGTGTGTGTCAGTGTGGATGGAGCACCAGATCGGAGTTATGCCTCAAATCACCTATTCACACGCCGGGATCTGCCCCAATGACATGAACCCCAACCTGTGGGTGGATGCAATGAGCACCTGCACAAGAGAGTGTGAATCTGATCAGGTAATGTCATGAAGATGTCCTTAACCTCTTTTTTAGTGTGAATGTTAAAGTGTGAATGTGTTTTGCTCGCACTTTCTGTATTATATAAATTATCTATCTATCTATCTATCTATCTATCTATCTATCTATCTATCTATCTATCTATATATATATATATATATATATATATGTATATATATATATATATATATATATTATCCACTTGCATACTACAGTGAATGGCATTTATAAATAATCTATTATCTGTTTTATTAATTATAAGTCAACTGTATGAAAATGCCTCACAAATACATGCAGCCTCCTGTGTCCATAATGTCTCTCTTCTCCTCTTACAGGAGTGTGAGTCCTTTGAGAAGTGTTGCCAAAATGTTTGTGGGAACCGGAGTTGTGTGGCAGCCCGTTACGTGGACAGGACGAAAGGTACCGTGGGAATGCCCAAGGAGGCCACCTGCGCCAGTTTTATGTGCCCTCAGCAGGGGTCTGAGTGTGACATCTGGGACGGCCAGCCAGTGTGCAAGTGCCGGGACCGCTGTGAGAGGGAGCCACACTTCACCTGCGCCTCTGACGGCATGACCTACTACAACAAGTGCTACATGGATGCAGAGGCGTGCTCCAAGGGCATCACCCTGTCTGTTGTCACATGCCGCTTCCACCTCACCTGGCCCAACACCAGCCCGTCATTGCCCCAGGCGACCACTCTTCGTCCTACCACTGCTCCTCTGCAGGCAACTATCCCACCTCCCACTGAGCCTCAGCCTCCCATCGTGATCAGCAGCCCTGCTCACCAGACCATAAATGTGGGTGACACAGCCAGCTTCCTGTGTGATGTGGCGGGACGACCCCGGCCTGAGATCACCTGGGAGAAGCAGCTACCTGAGGGGGTGGAGAGGGTAGTCATGAGGCCTAATCACGTGCAAGGAAATATGGTGGTTACTAACATTGGTCAGCTGGTGATCTACAACGCCCAGCCGCATGATTCAGGCGTCTACACCTGCACGGCTCAGAACCCATCTGGTTCAGTGCAGGCCAACCACCCACTCATTGTGCTGCTCACAGAGCCACCCAAGATCCCCGAGCCCAAGAATGTGACTCTCTGCCTTCCTGAAGAGTGTGTGAAACCCCCCGATAACCCAGAGGATTGTGGGAGTGAGCTGGAGAAGGTCATCTGGTACTATGAGCCCAAGACTAACAACTGCTTTTCCTTCACCCACTGCCACAGCAACAACCAGCAGCCCAGGAAGGTGTTCGACACGTATGAGGAGTGTATGCAGTGCTGCGGTCCAGAGCTGTCGGGCCCCTGCGGGCTCCCCAGCCTGCAGGGCCCTTGTAAGGCATACGAGCCACGCTGGTCTTACAGCAGCAGCCTGCGGCAGTGTCAGTCCTTCATCTATGGAGGATGTGAGGGCAATGACAACAACTTTGAATCTAAAGAAGCCTGTGAGGAGATGTGCCCCTACCCCAAAAACCACCACTGCAAGGCCTGCAAGCCCAGAGGTAAGATGGTGACGAGCTTCTGCCGGAGCGACTTCGTCATCCTGGGTCGCATGACGGAGCTGACAGAGGAGAAGGACTCGGGCCATGCCCTTGTAACTGTGGAAGAGATCCTCAAGGATGAGAAGATGGGTTTACGTTTCTTTGGCAAGGAGCCTCTTGAGGTCACCTTCCTCAACATGGACTGGAACTGCCCGTGCCCAAACATCACAGGTGCGGCCACTGAGGGACAGGTCATCATTATGGGCAACGCAAATGATGGGATGGCTGTCCTTCAGCCGGAGAGCTACGTGGGTGCTTCCAGCCCTCGCAGAGTACGGAAACTGAGAGAGGTTATCTCAAAGAACACGTGTGATATTCTCAAAGCGATCACCAACAGCCCTCAGTAGGGTTAGGGTTTGGGTTATGATCTGTACATAAAGTTTAGAGTTAGAAAACCTGATTCAACTGCAACAGGCTGTTTGGCTTTTGAGCATTAATTGCAGTAATGTTTTAAATGTTAGGACCATCCTTGCTACATTTAATGAGTGTCTTTCTGTTTTTGAAAGTTTGCAAAAGTCATGTGACATGCGAATGTCTTTTTGTGTGGTCTTTTCGCAGCAGAGCTTTTCTGTTATTGGTGTTGTTGATTGAAATACCATGAGACATCCATCATGATCCTCTTGTTACCTGAATCCCCCAGACTCTGACTTCCCTCATGCCCTCTCTTGCCTCCACCAGAAATCGAGGTTGCAGACTTGCACTGAAGCACAAAACAGACACGATTGAGTTTTAATGTACATAATTTAACTGTAACAGATCTTTTGATTCTTCTATTTGCCAGCCATATAACCACCTGGCACTTTTGATACCTGGAAACACTCCTGTGTCATACATTGATAACATATTTCTCATTTTTCATGTTGTATAAATACACCCATAAACCTGTACAGGGTATTACATATACAGTAGGTAGATTTGGGTCATCCAAATGAATGAGGTGTAATATATTTTATTAACCACTACATTTTTTCACAATCAGCCATGTATTTTTCATCTACTTGCTCATACCTTTTGGCTATTTATTATCACGTAAGCTTTTCTTTTGTCTTATTTTTTTGTATTTCACATTCTCTCTGAAATTAAGTGGCATGTTGTATAATTCTGTGTAATGTGTGAAGAAAATAAAGATTTGGGATTTTTCTTCTGTGTCCTTTTATTACTCTGTATATATATCTACAGAAATGGAATAATATTTTGAGTATTAAAAGTTCAAAAGTTATAAGGCAGACGGAATAGTTTTATCTTTTGAAACTTTCAGATGTTGTAACCAAATTAGGTTAAATTTGAGTTATTCGGTCCCTCTGTACCTGTTGAGGGAAACACAGCAGCTGCTCCCTGTACCTGTGTGGTTACTTTGACAGACTGTGATGAAAGAGACTTGGGAATAACATATCCCTAGCTTAGATCACCCCCACTCCATCCCCCAAAGCCCCCAAACAGAACCCATCCATTCTAAAGACCCCTATGGCATTGTAAAACTTTCTCCTTATTTTGTTTTGCCTCCATGATCCAGTCTAATTGGATAAGGAGCCCAAGCTGTAAACCTCAGATCCACTCCCATACAAGAGTTATGTGTTTCATGCCGTGCCAGCAGGCATCTCTGGGTTACTAGGAACAGGCCTTGGTGGGCTTCAACGAGGGTGTTCTACTTCCCAGATGAGATTCTGTTTCTCCCATCCAGAGCGGCGAGGGAGGCAGGAGATCAGCCCATGTATGGTGTTCCTTTACTGGCAAAACCACCGGGGAGCTCAGACCTGCACTTCAGCAGCTGTTGAGGCCCCGGAGTAGAGAAATTTTAGATATGCAGCACCTTGGATCACATCTGAAAGCAATATAAACAAAGTTCAGATCAACAACTCAAACCTACCAACAGCTCTCTTGACTGCCAGCCATTTAATGACTCTTTGATACCCAGTCAGAACACAGTTATTTGTTTCAAAATCATATACTTCTTATTTGTCCCATACACTTACTCATAGACAGCTCCTTTGCACATTCTGAGTTCAGTGAGTTGTATCAGTTTATTTACATAGTTAATTTGTGAGTCTATTAATGATTATAATGATACAATTTTATTTTTAATTATTTACTGCTGATTTCAATGAATACTTTATTGCAGCTTTAACAGAATTTGAATCTTGAACACTAAGAATGAACTATATGAGTGCTGTCCAAAATGCTAATTTAGAAATATAAACCTGATAGAATAACATGAAATATAAATAATTAATTGATTAAATAATTGAAAAGAAAATATAAATAGGGTTATTTGGAGATTGGGAAGTGGTACCCAACCTCAGGTTTGGGACACCCATGAGATGTCCAAGAAAAAGCAAAGTGGTCAAAAAAATTGTTTTTCTTTATACATCTATGTAATGTATGGAAGCTCATTTCTGCCAGAAAAAGAAGATAGATGAAAATGTATGTATGATAAAAATCAAAAATATGTATGGTGAGTCAAAATTACGAGATAAATATGTCAAGATTTTAAGACTGCCCCACAGTTTATCATCAAATCACAATTTTGTTTTATTTGCCATGAGTATTTCTATTTTACTAAATATTATTTCCATTATTTTCTTTCTTTTGGTGGCAGAAAAGAACTTCCATAGTTGTGCATATATAATGTTTATTTTTGGTATTTCTTGTTTTTATGGACAGCCCAATGTGATAACATTACTAAACATTGCATGTTGTGCACCTACCTGTGAATCTACAATACTCACAGGTAGATGACATGGAAATGGAAAATTATTCGTACACACAATTTGGTTTATTTTTTTGTCTTTTATCTCTTTTTGTGGCGTAGAGGACACTTACACTTCTTTAGGTTTCTACAATTCCTTAAGGATGACCCTGTCTCATCTTGGTAGTTGAATTGAGCACAACCGATGTCCACACAAAGGCCATTTTGTGTGATAAAGGGTCACATTTTGCAACAAATTTTCAGCATTTTCTGTCTTTATTAGATAGGAGTGAGAGAAAGAGATGCAACAAAGGTCTGCAGCTGGAGTCAAATCAGGGACAATTCTGATTCTTGATTGAACCCCAAATCTCCAGCTGCATACCACTTTGCACTTTTTTTTTATGGTACTGGCCAAAAGGTTGGGAACCACTGGGTTAGGATTTCTTAAACCATAGACTACTACTGGAAACTTTTGGTTTATTAATGTTTTTTGGTGGCACATATGTGCATACTTTTGCAAGATTGTAGAAACCAGCAAGAAAGAACAAGTTAAATTTGGAAAGTATTGAATATATATGTATATATATATATATATATATATATATATATATATATATATATATATATATATATATATATATTTACATACATATATATATATATAAATGTATATATATATATATATATACATATATATATATATATAAACTCTCTTAGACTTTTTAGTCAAATAAGTACATACATAATAGTGATTTAACGATATACCAAATTTCGTGATATTGCGATAAAACATGTCATAATACTACCATGGGACTGTGATGATGTCACCAACATATCACATGATTATTTTGCTCATAAAGTTCATGGATCTAACAAGGGAAATCAGTACATTCTACCATCTCTCCTTGTCATTGTATTGTTCTGTTTGAACAGGAGAGGGTGCAGTCATACTGGTCAAGAAGACAGCCTCCCATTATTATGGGTCCCACCTGAGTTCTAATAAGACCTGTCCAACTCCGCCTCTGATTGGTTGTCTTAGTTGGTTCCACTCTTCACGCTTCATTCAAACAGTTAACTCTCCCAGTAGCTGTGTTTTCCATGGTGTTGAGTTGTAGTAACACTCCGACCTCTTCACACTGACAAGAGGACCACTTCGGCCTCTTTCCCAGTCTTCTGCTGCCCCTATCGGGGTCATTCATTCTCTGGAGCTGCTCTGTGCTGCAACAGTGTCTCTAGACTCATTAGGTGGAGCAAACAGGCCGTCTGTCCAAGAAGCCCAGAGACACTGCAGCTGCGACAGCCAGTTGACAGTGTGTCTACTGGTGGGGAAACTACAACTTAAAATCTGCTGTATCAGCCCTGCTGCTGGCTATTTATTTTTACAAGCCAACCGGGAGAAAAAACAACATTAACCCATTAAATCTAGACAAGCTAGCTGTGTGCTTTATGCTCACATTAGACGCTTAATGAGGCTGTTGTTGCTGCTTTCGCTCTGTTCTATGATTCAGGAACTTTGTGCTTTGTGACTCGGTTAGCAGCTGGACAACAGTCTGTCACTGCTGCTGCTCACTCGTTCTTCCGCTAAGGGGCTGTGTGCTTTGTGCTACTGAGATAGCTAGCTGCTAAACAACAGGCTGATAGACTGTGTACTGTTAGCACAGTACGACATTGTCATTGCTAACTTTATCCAACTACCTCACGTCTTACTCACAAGTAAGAAAACCCATAGCATTATCGTATTGGATGTAAACAATTAACATTTTGTTAGTACTCACCGCTGTTGAGGATTTATGTCAATATTGGGAAACTTTGGCTGCACTTTCTCTGCCATTCCTGTGCCACTAGCTCGTTAATAGTTTTAGCAATACATCCGCTAAGCCCAGTGGAAGACTCCAGTCATACGCAATGAGTGCAGAGCGCAAAAGGTGGAGTGACAGGTGCATAGGTTGACAGACAGGTAGCCTGTCCAATGTTTTCATACAGGCTGAATTAAATGATTGGATTGGCTAATTAGAGGCCTACAACAGCCACAGTTACTGGATTTTGATTGCTGTTGCGATGTTAACAGATTTTATTAAAAAAAGCCTCTAGAATAACTTACCAACTCTCTTAATGTATTCATTGGTTCAGCCTACAGTTCAGCTGAGGGAACTAGCTCAGCTCTCAAACTGAAACCTCTCAAAACAACCGCAACTGCCATGAATTATTTTTCTCTTCTTTGATTTTCCATCCTATGTCTATTAAAAAAAACACCTTTAACCACTTCAATGCGTAGTCTGGGGTCTACAAAAACACAATTTATTATCAATTAAAATTCAGCATATTTGAAACATGTGTGATCCTCGTAAGCACATTTATGCTTTTCTAATTTGAGCTGAGCCAAGTAAAAGGGTACAAGAGTTATGCTTTGATATGCTGCGCATGAATTTTCGCTTGCATATTTTTTTCCTCTCCTTCCTTTCAGGCTTTGTTGATTTGATGGGGTCATTGCGTTCACTGAGCTCGGTTCACACAAGGCAGGAATAGTCGTGTGGTCCATGCGAGGCTAAGATGTAGACCTGCACCAGGTAGAGAGGACACAGCACAGACCAGGACAGTAGAGCTGGTCTGACTATATGTGCATTTCTATGTGGTGCCTCAATGTTGTGTATCCAGAGGAGATCGGACAGTAGCACCTGTTGAACACATCAGCTAGCCGGGTGGTTTAAGACCTTTGATTCATGACCTGCATCTGTTATGGTCATATCATTTGGAACGTCTATTGAAAAGATACAGTAGCCACTCACACGCATTGACTGGGGATGGACAGGATCCCATGGCAGTATATCATCCTGGGGCAGCAGCAGCTGAAAGGTTTGAAGCTGGTAGGTAGAGGCTGATCTGAGGTTCAGATCATCTGCTCTGGATGGAGAAATGATTGAGACATGTTGTCACTGCCGGGAATTACACTCAGAAGTGGCATTGAGCAAAGCACTATATCTCTAAATGCTGTTTGGACAATAGTATCAGGCTCTTTATTATGCTTTTTCTGAAAATGCAACCAGTCCCATGATAAGTGAAAGCCAGGAAAAGATGAATTCATATAAAAGCATTAAAGTAAAAAGAGAAGGAAAAATACAGCATCAAGAAAGAAATGTTTTGCTTAGTTCCGATAAAATCAAATTGTTTCAAGGATGATCTCATTGTCACACTCTGGGAGATTGCGTCAATATTTGAGACTAAACTACATTTCTTATGCAACTTCATACAAACATGTTAGGTCATCTGTCATGTTTTTGACTGATTCAGCCATAGCTCATAATGAAAGTTGATAAAAACATCAGTTGCAGCTATTAACCAATCAAATCTAATGCATCTTCCATGTGCAGAAGTGGTAATGTATACATTAGGTACATTGTAGCTTCTAATTCAAACACTTATGGAATATGATGCATGTATTTACCACAGTAAACCTGATGTCATTAGTGCAGAGCAGTGTATTTGCAGTGCAGGTAACGTGGCTCTGTGTTTGTAGACGTTGTGTGAGCTACAGCATCCTCTGGTGTTGACTGAGGCTTGTGTACATAAAGCTGTTTGGGCTTCTTCAAGTGTTCAACACAATCCAGGCTAGCATGCATTCATTGATGGGAAGTTGGAAATATTTAGTAAGTCCTAAGGTTGAGCTAGTCTAGCTAGTGTTATGAACTGTACTGTGAACAGAAATCCGATTAAGTCTGATGCAAATGCTGGAGGCCATATCAGTCCCAAAACCTCGCTACAACTGGGAAAGATGATAATATCTGATGAGCTATTTTAGTATCCACACTGCATTTATATAATAAATGCATATGTTTGCTTTATACTGATAATTATTTTAGCTTTTATCCATTTTGTTTATTGCTTAAAATGTGGAATACATACCCAAGACAAATATTTCTCTTTATTCTACCACTGCAGCACTGTGGGCTATTTTGAAAACTATACAGCTTGTAAAAAAAAAAAAGACTCACTACTACTAACTACTACTTTGGTTCAGGGCCCATTCTGGAATTATTTCTTAAAAAAAAAAAAAAAAGCAGCTAGTCATTTTTTTTGCATAAACAATACACGTATTGTTTATATAAAAAAATACTGTAAAAGATGTCACAGATGTCACAACATAGTTGAGCATTTAGCAGCTAAAGGTGACAAAAAAACAAAAAAAAAACATCACAATGTTCAAGGTTAATTTAATTTTCATTTTACAACAAAGGGTTGTAGAATGAAATGCAAGTTGTAGCCCCTTTATACTACACAAGAAAACATCTTTTTTATGGTGGAATGTTGAGTATGAGTTCAGGAGTCTCACAGCCTGAGGAAAGGAGCTGCTCTGTAGTCTGGTGGTATGGCAGCAGTAGTTCTGTATCTTTTTTGAGATTGCAGCAGGGTGAACAGATGTCTTTTAGTATATAAATCACTGATGCTTTGTAGATGGGTACCTGTAGGATGATCTGGGCAGTTTTAATCACCCGCTGCAGAGCCTTCTTGTCCATGGTTGTGCACAAACCGAGCCAGTTTGTGATGTCAGTAAGGACTCTATCTATTGCTCCTCTGAAAAAGTTAAATGCTAGTGTTGCTCAGTGTCTGCCGGATGTGTTTGCAATTGTCTGCTAACAGAACTCCCATAAGGCCTCATACAGAACAAATTAGGCATTGTGGCGATTAGTTCAAGGTTGTCCAAGTATTGTTCCTCCCCTGCTGGTGCAGTTTCCTGGCAGCATGATGCTGTTTGAGGCACCAAGGAACATAATAGAAACTCGGAGCAATTTGGTGGACCTTTGAATGTGTCTCTCAGTATCTGTTTCCAGCAACCAGCACTTATGAAATCATGAAAAACTGCCAATGTAGGTATTACACTTGTAAACTATATTTATGGTGTCATTAAACTACACCACTGCTGATCAGCCAGTCTAATAACAGGCTTCTGTGATAAGTTTTTTTTGTTGTTGTTGTTTGCAGGTCTGCACCACCACAGTGCCTTAATGCACCACCTGCACTTAAAATGAATAGAAGGACTGGCCTAACACATGTTTTAGCTGCCCCCAAATGACCATGACTTTGAAGGCACAGAATGTGTACCTTTCTGCATTTGTTGGATATGTTGGAATTTTATATTTTCCTCATGTTGCAGCTTTACATTTCTTTAGGTTAATTTTTCAATTTTATGTTGTGATTAAGCTGTGTTTATGGTCTGATTAGGTTTAGGTACAAAAACCAATGGGTTAAGGTTAGGAATGGATCATGTTTTGGTTTTAAATACCTGGTTTTGTCTCTACAAACATGGCTATAGATTTCCCAATTCCCCATTGAAAGTTTAAGTTTTTTGTTTGAAGGCACCCTTAAAAATATCCAGTCATGACACACATACAAATGTTGAAACTTCATGGTTCATCATCAAAAGAATCCAGTGGTGTCAGCCTTGTCACCTGGAATTCCACCACCATCCCCTACACATCCCAATATAAAAGTCAGGTCATAAACATGTAATGTGAACATGATATGACACGTACTTTTCAATAATTAGTGGCTAATTTCAATATGGTTGCCTATGTATGATACGAACAAATGTAAACTTATCAATAGTTTGCAGAAACAAACAGCCAACATTTTATCCTGGTCACTGGACTGACTGAGTAATACAAATAACATTACTGCTAACATTGACCTGCCCCTCAATAAGTAAGCTACAGTTGGACTCATGTCTTGACCCCTTCCTCCCACATTAGTAGAAGTTACAGACACAGCCAAACCGTGCATGTCTCAGCAAGTGCCATTGAATGTGACAGGTGCCCTAGTTCCACACAGTGCCGCTGACCAAAAACAGTTTTGGCACAGCTCAAAATACTATTTATTTGTAGATTCTATGTTTAATTGAATGTTTTTAATCATATAACTTTGCTGTTAATTGTGCCCCGTCCCCCAGATAACAGTTTTTAGCATAACAAAACTAAGAAAGATGTAGCTCTGATTTAGCTGAGGCTTTTTTTTTTTAGGATTTGTGATTTCTGAAAGTGTTTTTAATAAAGAAAAACATCTGCGAACATAGTAAATTACATATTCATTTACAGAACTCACAGAAAACAGCCATCAATGTTTATAATTTTACAACAAAAATTAATCCATTGTACTTTTACTTATAGTACTGTTAGTATATTTTGAAGGCAATGCTCGGGACTTAAACTTATAGCAGTATTTCTACACTGTAGTACTGTTATTCTTGCTAAAAGAAAAGATCTTAGTGCTGGTCAGAATTACTCACATTGTAATGTCATCTTTGTGTTAAGACTATGACATAAACATGCACATGCCAGTGAATATCAATGAATGCCAAGAGAGAAGTTTGGTCAGCAGTGGAAAATAAACAAGGATAGCAACTGCATTAAAAATAAAGACATTTTATTATATAATATATCCAGGGAGAATGCAGATACGTTTTTCCATAAATGGGCAGTCTTCGAAGAAACAACATCCTTCAGGGAGTGCCATTTAAGGTTAAATGTAGTCCAACTAATATTGGATCATGGTAAAGTTAGCTAATTACATTTTGTTGAGGTTAACTAACCAACTAATTGCAAATATTATCTAATAAGCTATTATCTTTCTAAAAAACTCAACTAAAGCTGGCTATGTAAAATAACAGTATTCAGTAGATTCATGAAAGGTCAATTAATGCGTCATTTCATCATCATTCCAGCATGCATGCTTGGGAAACACTGAAAATGAATATGGTTGAATGCTGGAAGTATTCAATCTTTTAAACAATCAGCTGCGGCATTACAGGCGTGACTTCCGCTTTCTCCAATTACAACAGGCTCCTATGGGAGTGTCACAACTCTCATATTTAATGGCACTGGTTTCAGCTTCCAAGGATCATGTGATCAACTGATGCAGTAACCCTTTTGCTCCACTAGAGAGTAGCACAAGCTCAAGTAACCTGTCTAATATCTTCACTGAAAAAACACAGTGGCACAGGACTGTGGGCTTGCAACATAATGACACTTCCTGTCTGTTAATGTCTTTTCTCATGGATTCATGAATCAGTTAGACAACCTTGGAGCCCAGTGGTCCATTGTCAGAATGTTATTACCTGCAATGCATGAACATGTTCAGTAAAATTTGTTCTGGTGCTGCTCGAGTTTTACTGTCCTCTGGCGGGAAAGGGTGGTTGTCTTAGGCCCAGATAATTGACCATGTATTGAAGACACTAAAGGGAGCTATTCAAATGGGCTGCAGGCTCCTGTCTCCTATCCAGCTGCTAGATTAAGCTTTTTACAACCTCAACTTGTAAACCAGTTACTGAACACGTGGTCAGTTCCGATCCACTGCTGTAACCACACACACATACACACACACACGCACACACACACATTGCACACTCAGCAAGATTCAGATTCGATGCTTGGAGCAAAACAGTGACTGACTGGTGGAAAGCGAGGGGAGAAAGTGCATCCTCCCTTCATATATTTTCATGTTATGTGGTGAAGAGATAACTGAGTGACACCTTCAGAAGCAGTAGATTGTCCTTGATTGACTGCTCCTGAATATTTCATTGGTATGATTGTTTTTCACGCATAACAAGATCCTGTGCTGATCATGTGATATGGAAATCCTTACAACAGTAAACGTTAGCAAAGATTACATAACAGTGGAGTGTATTTCAAATTAAACATTTAAATCAGAGCAGTCATGTGTTTGATTACTGATGGTATAAGGAGATTTGTGTGTCAGGCGGTGTTTTCGTTACACAGGTGACATAAGCAGATAAAGGGTCTATGCATGTGTGTGAGCTGTAGAAAACAGAACATAACATCTAACACCATAAAGCACAGTTCACCTCTTATTTTCTGTTTGAGAAGCTTTACAGAACTGACTCAACTTTCTAGGAAAAAAGCTTGTTTACTTTCTTTTGCAGTGTCTTTGGAGAAAACTGGAAGTTGCTTCAACATGTTCAGCCTTCCTAATCAAACAGCCAGCTTAACTCCAAAGGAAAGAAATATGCCGGACAGCACTTATAAATTAAGTCATTAAATAGTTCCAACATGTAACTCACCCCTGAAATATTGTCGTTGTTACATTTCTGTTTATATGGATTATAGGCACCTCTGTGTGGCCTGCCGTCTTCTAGGTCACCCCGGTGGAGAGGAGGTTGTGTGGCTCGGGCACCACTTCAGTCATCCTCCTGGATCCACACACTTCACATATATTACATTGTATCAGATTTTCTGTCAGTGCAATTTGTAAATTGTGATTCTGTTGTTCTGTTCTGCACATGTGACATCTGCTGCATGTCTGTCCGTCCTGGGAGAGGGATCCCTCCTTTGTGGCTCCTCCTGAGGTTTCTTCCATCTTTTTTCCCCTTGTTTTTTCCTCCCTAAAATTGTGGGTAAACTGTAAGTGAATTTTTTTTTTTTTATGTGTATGATTTTTCTCGTTTTTGGATTTTTCTTGTCAAATGTGCCCTTCAGGTGAACATTTGGATATGTTTGTTTTATTTTATTGATGAGTTTTACATCTCTACATCTAATCAATGACAATAAGTAGAAGACATTTGTGTTTGTTCTGAATATGAGTAGTAAGTGTGTGTACAGTATATGTGTGTGTTTTTAGGGGAGGAGGGGGAGTGAATGCAAGTGCTCGCCCACCCCTTCATAGTGTTTTATTTTTGGAACAGCACACAGGCTGGTCAGGAATAGAACAGCAGCCAAGAGGAGTGGGTTGACAGCCTGGAAGGCCGGCCTCTGCTCTGTCTGTTTCTCCTTTACTTTCCTCCATCCCTCCTCTCCAGACAGGGAGCAAGCTCCAGTTGCCTGAGTGTGTCTGGTCTAATCACTCACACTGGCTCCCAGAGCCACCATGACCTGAATCCATCCCTTCTCCTTCCTTATGCAATCCCTTCATCAGAGAGAGAGAGAGGGAGAAAGAGAGTGTGGGAGGCTGCTGTTCTAAATCTCCACTGCCCCGCTTCTGTTGTATGTATTATGCAATCTGCTTTAGAAGTTTAATCAGGGTGCTGGCAGACCAGGAAGGCACAGTGTGTGTGTGTGTGTGTGTGTGTGTGTGTGAGAGAGAGAGAGAGAGAGAGAGACAGAAAGAGAAAGAGATCAATATATGATCGATCAGCTATGTTACACACTCCTTGTTACCAGCAGACAGAGCATTGTAAACATCTGAGTCATAAAGAATATGTCTGATGTAGTTTCAGGTTAGAACAGTATGGAGGGTAAACTCAAACAAAACATCTATTTTTGGCCCGGTGGAGTTGATCCACCTTGAGCTGGTAAATCTCTGTGACATAATTTACTGATATAAATTGGTGCTGCTAATTGCATAATGTTGTGTCAGGGCAGGACCACACCAATGATTGGTCCTTTGAGCTAGAATTATTTTTTGTTGTCAGTGGTGGAAAGTACATGTTCCTTATGAACTGCACTAATACATTACATACATTACATACATTTACATAATAATGTTGCTGTAGGAAACTGCCACATAAGAAGTACTTTTACTTCAAATACTTTAAATTAGTGCCGAATTGACTGATCGATTAATCGATCAGTTTGCACATTTGAAGTGACTGATAGCAAATATACTTAAGTATTTTACTGGCAATAAATGTACTTTATTATAGTATAAAGAGTACAAGTAAAAGTAAATTATGCATGTATTCATATGTATGTACTGTATATATTGTATACTATGGGTCGACCAATTATTGGCCAATAAACAATTTTTTTTTTCTTTTTTTTCTTCAGATTGCCCATAAATTAATTTGACAATGTGCTACTGCAGGCAGCTCTGATGCAGCATTTAATCTGCAAAGTAACTAGTAACTAAAGTTGTCAAAGTGTATCCCAAGCGTAATGGAGTGAAAGTATAAAGTAGCAGCAGATAGCAAAACTAAAGTTAAGTACTTGAGTAAATGTACTTAGTTACATTCCATTACTGCTTGTGATAGTTTAGTCAGCACAGTCATCACTGTTCATGACAACACTATTCGACACAGTTGTCGTTGCACACTTTCTCGCTTCTTACTTTAATTTTTTAATTTTACTAGTTATTTTCTGACATTTTGTGTTTGACATTCATCAGGTACAACTGTCTTAGCAAAATGTTAATAGAATAACAATTGTCATTCAGCAGAATGTCTATGCAAACAGATGTTTTAATTCATCTTTTGTTAATTGCATTACAAATGGACAAAATTTAGCTAGTCTCCATTAGTAAAGCAGTTATAATTGGAAAATGAAGTATGTGACATTTCTATTTTATCAAAACACAATTAGGAGAGTGTCTCAAGCTTCCAGACTGTCAAATCTCTCTGCTGTGTGTTGGCGGAGAACTTCATTAATTCCTGCATGGTGTTGATCTCAGTTGAGTCCTCTTCGTCTCTTGGCTCTATTGTTTGCCGGCTCTGAATAATTTGCTCGTGTTAAAGCGCAGCAAAGCTCTTAAACCCAGAAATCCCTCGCTCATCCCGTCAGTTCCCTCATTCCCTCGTTCATCTCCATCTCTCACTCCTTACACTCATTCCTCTCTTTACCTTGCTGGGCCCACCTCCCCCCTCCATTACAGTATTATCCAAAAGAGCTTGTACTGCAAAACCATCTTAACAAGATATTTAATCTTGTTTGATGCCTAAAATCTTTAGCAAGTTTAACTTGGAACTATTTAACTTGTCGCATCACAAACGCTCTTTCTTAATGCTAGAATTTTCTTTAATAATCTTTGATTTTCTTGAAGGTGGATTGCATCTGCTATGGGTGATGCTTCTGCTGATTGATGCAACAGATAGTTATTAAATCCAGTGGCGTGCCCAGACTCTCTCAGGGCCAGGGACTTCCAGCTCAGGCAGTATTAAAGGTTCAGTTTGGTTTCTGAGTTGGCTACAGCCATCTATTCTGCAGCCATGCGTACACTGTTTTCAACCATTAATGTTTACGTACTGCAGCGATTTGTCCTCACACAAGTCGATATAAACCTGGTGTACCTTTGAATGCTTTTGCTCAATGCTGACTACTTGGAGCTGTTAAAAGAGACTAACTTGAATTCACTAATGTTTTTTTTTTTTTTTAATGAATTTGAAGCATAGGCTACACATTTTGTGAGAGCATGACACAATTTTATTATTTTATTTATCGTATTTCAGCAGTGACGCAGTGGTTAGCACTATTGCCTCACAGCAAGAACGACCTGGGTTACCTTCCCCCACCATCAAAACATGTACACTTGGTTGATTCTCCAATCGGTACCCTTGACCAACACACTGGCTAAGATCTGGAGTTGGTCCCTGGGCACGTACATTGCCCACTGCTCCCTCAGGATGGGCTAAATGCAGAGAACCAGTTCCACTATGTTGTACATTGTATGACGTGATCAAATAAAGATTCTTCTTCTATCTTGATATTTATTACACATATTTTCGATAGCACACCTTCAAATTGTCACATACTCGAAAGCAGATGCAGAAATGTTAAGATGGTGTCATCCTAGCATGATAATCAGACTGAACTGCCGTTTCATTCACGTCATTGTGTTCATGCGAACCATGTCTATATTCGGAGTACATAATGACCTATTTATCCATTCAGCTGATGCAGAAGCTTGGAACAGTTATCTTAATATTTGTCATATTTGTGTTATTTTTCAACTCGGTGTACCTCATTAACTGCCAGTGATGGTCAGCTCACCCCCTGTGTTGACAAGCAGCACATAGTACCTGCAAGGAAGCAGAGCATTGCAGTGGTGTAAATGGTACCATCAGCAAGACATGTAGCCACCTGAAAGAAAGCCTAAAAAAAATAAATTAAAAATAAATGAAAGTTTAAAGTCTAGCTTAAAGTCTGCCACGTTACAATAGCTAAAATGGCTGAAAACCTGCTTTTAGTATTGTTTAAAAAAGATTCCTTGCACTGTGCGATAAAACAGTCATTGCAAAGGTGATGCAACCTCCGTTTCTCTCCCTCCGCTTTCTTGCAGTAGGGGTGGCCTATGGGCCAAACAAGTACGGGCAAATCCAGTTGAATCCCCCTTTTCCACGGGTCAAAAATTTCACTTAAACCCGTTAAGATTGGTCTTTTGTGTGCAATGGGAGTGTACACTCATTTACATTTACACCCCGGTTTATTGAGTCTGCAGGCACGGGTTTTTATCACCTCGGCTCAGCCTGGATGCAAACCTAAGACCCCGGTGAACAAACTAAATTCTGATGTATTTTCCACCACGCGAAGTGATGACGCGTTATCAACATCTGGTGGTGGTGCGTAAATAAGGAAGGAATTTGGGATGAGATCAACTGTTTTTTTCTCTTCTGTTGCAACTGTTTCTGGCACATTTGTGACGTGAAGGGATGCTTGCTAAATTTACATGTTGGACTAACTTAATACTTTCTCTTGTTGAGTGGAGACAGACATGTCCATTCAAAACTGATATATTACTGAGTTAAGACAGATTTCTATATTTTCAGTTATCAACTGACTGAAACATGTACATGTCACAAACTTACCTTTTCGTGTAGAAAAGGCTCTTAATTTCAGGCTCTACAAACTAAATCCATGAATCATTTTTTAAAATGCATTTAAATCCATTAAATAAACTGATCGACTGAATTGTGGAGAATCTAACAGATCTAACCATGTATTTCATGGCCATATTGACATAAGTTAAAAATGTTTTATCGTTACAAGTTGCTTTGAACAAGCTTAAACAGGGTACCAGCAACCCAGTGGGTCTGACCAGGATGAAAACTTTCAGGTGGTAATGCATTACTGGCATAGTAAGTGTGATAATATTTCTGTGAATCCTATTAGAAATGCGTTATATTACTCCGTAGCTGCTTAAAGTAGCTGTGGGCCTACTGGCTTGAAAGCAGAGCGTGTGACCCTCGTCTCTGAGGCAAGTGCATTTGCTCGCACACTTGCTCCATGACAATGATGTCAGAGTCCTTTGGCATCAGGTGCCAGGCCCCTCTTTCTCCTGCCAGTGCTGCAATGATACCTGTTGTTGACAAAGGAACCATTCCAACATCTGTAATGTTGGTCCTTAAGACGTCTATGTTGCAGAGAGGCCTACTGAAGTTTGCCTGCTAACCAGTTAACCCAGCCTGCCCTGTCTTGTAATACAACTTTGTATCTCAATAGGTAACAGTCTAATAGCTTGGAGCTACTGTAAATAACCTTGTACAGTCCAGTGGTCCAAAGTCCTGTTCTAGCGGTGTAGATACCAACATTCCCCTGGTGGTCCAGCTAGCTGCAAGCTAAGTCAGCCAGCTAGCTAGCAGCAGCTACAGACTTGGTGTAAGTCTGTCATTGCCTCACTATTTTAGTCGGCAGTTTCTCCCCGTCCATAATCTACAGTATGTGTTATGTTTTCAAAGTTCCTGTCACAAAGGAAAAGAACAAGAACAAGCTCAGAATGCTTAAAATGGCAACTTACCCTCACACTAACTTGTTCGCTAATGGAACATCCTTGCAGCTCTTACCTTTTCTTTTCAGGGGATTTAGCCATTTTAAAGCTGGGGCTTGTACAAAACAAGTTCCCACTGACACTATTTTCCTGGGGCACTGTCATTGCATATTGGGTTTAGCGCCAACCAAAAAGATTGTGTTTGGTTCAAAGAAATACAGACAAGCAAGAGCATTTTCCCCCCTATAGCAGAATGATAATTGGTGCACCCGGACTATTCTCTAGAGTTGACACAGTGCTAATATAGGTCTGGTTATGTGAGACTACCAAACACCTGGTGTTTGGTAGGTCTTTGAAAATATGAAGGAGAACTGGATTAATATAGCAAAATGGTTTCCTGTTCATTTTTATGTAACTTCCTTATCCAGTATTTTTGCTTCGGCATGGTATGGTTTATAACCCAATTCCCTGGCCCTGCCATGTTTTTCAAGACTCTGAGTGTGTTTTATATCAGTGAACCTTCATGATTTAGACGTTCAAAAGATCAATTACTGACCTTGTGTAGCATTTGAAGTGTCCTGCCAGCTGTTTCACAGATGTCTTTTATAATGCTGCTATATAATGTTTGTCCATGAGGAAAAAATGCTTTCAAAGCCACAATGGATGTTGTAGTACCCCGTTTGACCACAGGCTCAAATTGGCAGCAAGGCTGATACTGCCACACCATAGCCACGGGTCTTTCCTGGGAAAAATACCCCGGCACAGAGGAGTGAGCGTTCTTTGAATGAACAGAAGAGAAAGTGTAGTTGGAAACTTCATCAACAGAAAGGTGTGGGCCACAGAGCCAAAACATCACCGTAATGACCGCTACCACCAGACATGTTGCCAAAATAAAAACAAGGGGATCTCAAGGATTACCACTTTAAATTCACAGTGCACGTGTTAGTGTAGTGCTTAACAGTGTGTGTGTGTGTGTGTGTGTGTGTGTGTGTGTCAGTGTGTATTTTTTGGGTTTCTTTTTGTCTTTCTGCCAGTGGCGCCAGCCTGCATGCTTGGCACAGGACACAGTACTCACCTCACATGACCAAAATCTCTACTCCACGAAACTTCCAGAGGACAAGTGAAAGGTAGGGAGGGAGAAAGAGAGGAGGCGTTGTAAGTGGAGGAAAGGTGGGGGTTGCTGTACAGAAACAATTAAGGGGCTGCCAAAAACCATGAAAGCACTCAGGTCAGGTTTGGAGTACAAGGGCAAATGCGAGGGCAGAAGTGAACAGATAGTGGGACAAGAGAGGAAATGAAGGGCATTGGGGGGTATCAGTGCCAGCATGTGTCATGGGGTGGAGGTAATAGTGAGGTCACAGGGGTATATCAGGTTAGGGCGAGGACAGAGAACAGGGACGACATGATTGGAGGTGTCCCCATAGTACATAGCTGCAAGCAGACTCCCACACTTGGACGCGGCCCAGGAAAACTGTGCCTGGGTACATCATGTTCACTCTCCCATTTCTCTCTCTCACACACATACACACACACACACACACACACACACAGCACACACATGCAAACGCAGCATACCAACACTCCCACACTCAACTTTGTCCTTAATTGCAGACATATTGACACAAATAACAACCTAAACACAGAAAACAATCTGTTTAGCCACACATACTCGCACACACACACACACCCTGAGTATTTCTAAAGCTGATCTTCTAATGGTCATAAACATTACATTAATGTGATCCAGGAAATGTCATGAAGGGACATTCCGTGATTGAAATAGAAACATACTTATTATTACAATGTATGTTTTTCCCTATTTATTGACAAGCATTACAAATTAAAATTGCTGGTGGTATATGGCGGATTGTTTCTGTTATTTAGCCTAAACTCACTGATGGACAAAATAATAGAAACATCTGTCAGTATATAACAATTAAATGGCATCACAAACTGCATCCTCCAAAATGACAACCCAGTATCAAATTAAAAATGTGTAATAGCTGGTCCCTGACACATTGTATTCATTTCACAATAATGGCTCCAAATTTGTGGGATCATTACTTTTTTTCCTGCCTGTTATTTTTTTTTTTTTACTGTTCTGCGTCTAAGTCACGTGACTGTCTGTGAAACAGAAAAATGGCAGACATTTCATTCAGTAGGTTTCTGCATTAAAATACGTTTTATGATTATATCTCTAGTGAGATTACAAAAATTACTCCAGGTCTCGCCAGAAAACAATTAAATCGCAACATTTTCTTTTGTTGCCATGGTGGTTGCTATGGACTCTGATGAAAACACATAGCATAGAATCATTGTCTTTATGTTTGTAGTTATCAGGGCTGTTATGCTGCCTGTGTTATGTTTGATGGTGTTCTTTTTATTGAAAATTGAGATTTTAGAGCTCAAATTTGATTCAAAATCTGGCATACTTGTTGGAGTGGTGTTTATGGTGCATTGCTGCCATGTTAAAGTTTTCTGTTATTGATATCCTTCATATTTCTCAACAAAAAAACTGCCCCCAGGAGTAAGATAAAAACATGGCATTAAAAACACTTTACACTGGTACTTATGTGATGAAGAGATGTGCAGAAGGAGGGGAGATTTGGCTGTCAGCCTGAGCTGATGCCACGGCAGCTCCTTTCCTCTCCGCCGGCTGAAGACGACTCTCTCCCCCCGGCCCCTGAAGAGCAGCCTGATGAAACTTAAATGAGTCTGTCTTTTTTAAAAAAAACACTCGGCTCCATTAGAGATTTGCTGTGATGCAGCACATCCACTTGACTGGGAAAGCCTCAGCAGCCACAGTTCTGTGTGAACTCACCGAAGAGGGGCACAGTGGATCCACAGACAGATTCAATCCAGGACGACTGCTCTGCGTGAATACAGATTGAGACAGGGTTAAGACGAGATGAGATGACTCACTGCCTTTTCATGTTTCTCATTTGTCTTCTCAAGGTTTAAGGTTCGTTTCAGGGGAAGCTGCCAATATGAAATCTCTTCTTCTTCTATCAAGCTAACCTCTGGCCAAATACTCGTTACAGAATACTACAAGTATTCTGTGTGCAATTCTCCCATGAATTCATTCCAGCTGCACTACAGCTGATGCTAATGGCTCAGTAATCATACAGGCTTTGGTACATTATGTTCCTGTGTGTGCCTGTGCATGTTTGGAGGTTGAATAATGTACTGTAATATAATAATTCCTGATCACTATCACATGAGATCTGCTCAGTCCGTAAAGGCTTGCTTTGCCAGAGTTAAAGAAAACATGGCTTTCACACTGTGGAGATGAATGGAGTTTTGTTTGTGGTGGTCAAAGCATTGAAAATTTCTTATCAAGGGCAACTGTCTTTCAAGAAACAATCTCCTGGTTACTCTGGGTAAATCACAGACTTTTCCTTAACTTGACAGACACTGTCTTCAGAGAAACCACTTTCTACTAAAGAAGTAGAGAAGACAACTGGGATACTTGTAGACTTCACAGGGGCACAGACACACTGTTCCCCCCTCTGCAAAACTGGAGTGCACATCACCGATGATCTGTTGTGGTCATTGAACACCACAAATCTGGTGAAAAAAGCTCAGTGGAGGATACACTTTGGCCCAATCCCAAGACACCCCCTGCCCCTACCACTCAGCCTTACACCTCTATCTTGGATAGAGGGGTAGGGTGAAGTGTGAGGGCTTCATGGTCCTTCAAACAGAGGGTTTTTCAGAGGCACACGTCATACTGAAGATTATGAAAACTCTAGCATATGGAAACTCTGGTCCTTTTCTTTATAACAAACATACAACATACAATGTTATACTGATTTGTGTGCGACAGTCCAATATTTTGACGTAGCACAATGTTGCATTCCCCCGTTTGATGGCATTTGATGCTCCAAAACTTCCAGCATTGTAGTTGGAAATACTGACATGGATGTTTACAGAGGTAGCTTATATTTGATTCCAAAGAGATATAAAGACTTTTTCTTTATTTTTCTTTATTATTTTGTACTGCATTATTTGGTTAGTGTATTATTTCTGTTTCGAAAGGCAGCAACTGTTTAAAAAAAAGCCAACAAAAACATGTTGTGGGGACAAAATACAATAAAACCTCTAATTAAAAATGCTCATGTGATTTTATACATCCCTAGTGTTGTGAAATAAATGAATGCCTTCAAAATCTATAATCGTTGCATCCCTAGTATTGATTTTCAGAACTCTACTCATCACAGCACTTGACTGGACAGGACTGAAGCTGATGTCTCACTCAAAAGTGGTGGCGAAGACGCTGCCATCCTAGCCCTGTTCTGGCAGCAACTCAATGCCTTACCAATCTCTCTTGAGATATTCAGTGTTTTATTGCTTTTCTATGTAATTTGTACATGATGAGTCAAAGCTCACACATTCAGTCTCTCCTCTTGTTGTTGCACTCAGTTATACACACAGAAAGTGACATACTAGGTAGTTGGTTTAAGAATGAAAAAGAGGCCTTAAGAGAAAAGTACAAACCCTGTCTTCTTTCACACCTACACACACCTGGCCAGTCGCTGCCATAAGTAGGTGTTAATGTTGCTGGAAGTTCATCAAAACAACGCGGCCCCCCTGACTCCACCATTGGCAAAACAGTTTTTGGCAGTGTTAGACAATCAGGTAAGCACTTTCATTATGCAAACTGAGGACCATACTGTCTCGTCATTACTGTGAGCAACAAAAACAAAATTCCACCAATCTTCATGGTTTTGAAATAGAGGCAGATGCCTCAGTGATTAATATATCCAACTCTACGTGAGACAAACTTCAGCGATAGCTAAATGGGTGGCTACAGCTTGCAGGCTGATTAACATTGTTTATATAACCTTTAGAAGTGTACAGTTGGACACTACATTGTGTTAGTATTACTAAGGAATGTTACATTCAGGTCAGTATGCCCATCTGTTGTTGCTTGTTGGGCTTGAGTTTGCCATGTAATGCTCTCAGCATATTTACTTTGCATGCAGTGCCTTTGAGGTTATTCTGGAGAATATTCTGGACAGTATTTGTCATTGTTTTGGGTTGTTGCAATAATAATAAACATACATTTGCATAAAGCAAACACATTTGTCCACTCCCATGTTGATAAGAGTATTAAAAACTTGAAAAATATCCCTTTAGGGTACATTAAGAACAATCGCGAGTTAAATGGACAGTCATACGATTAATCGCGATTAAATATTTTAATCAATTGACAGCCCTAAAATAAATAAATACTCGAAGGAGTGGTGGAAAATAAACTCAAGTGTTATACTTAAATACAAATTTGAGCTACTTTTACTGCACTTGGGAATTTCCATTATTTGATATTTTAGACTTTACATAAAAAAATGTAATTAGATTATAAAACACAATGCATTATTAAAGATTTCAAACTAACTGTAGTATATAAGAAGTTAAAACTGGCTCCAGATCAACCAGCTACATCAGTGAAACACTATTATACTTATATGTATTTTTTAACATAGTAGAATTTTAACGATCCCCTCTATAGCATACAAAAAACTCTATAATGTGTTCAACTCCATTGACTGGAGGGGGTCTTGTAAAATGCAGGAGAGGTTATATATACATTGTGATATTGGTACGTTTACTTTCATAAGGATCAAAGAACTTTATCCACCACTGCCTAGAAATTAGTGAAACAATGTTTCTTTATTTGCACAACTTTGGGTGAACTGACCTTTTAACTTTAGAATAACATACAATAAGTAATTTTGCTGCTAGGGTTGTCTCAATGTAAACAAAAGAAAAAATGCTCAGTGATGTGTGCCCAGAGTTGTTGCTCAGAGCCACCCAGTTCACGAGGAGAGTTGGGTGCAGAGCCAAACCTTCTGGAGGAATAAACACCCAGACTCCCTTTGGATACTGCTGTGATCCAGGGCTGCTTACCAACGAGAGAAGATCTCAGAGATTAATTTAACTTTTGGCATTAAAAGGTGGATTTATCTTCAGCCCCATTTATTAACCTGACTGCAGCAGCGACCCACAGAGGTGACCTCCATTGTTGGGTGTTTATGTTCTTGACTGGAGCTGGAGGGGAAATGTACTTCATGAACGTTACAGAGAGGGAAGGGGGAAAAAAGATAGAGAGATCCAGAGTCTCTGGTGAGTGCTGAGTCTCATTTTCAGATATTAAATGCAGAAGCGTCGCATCTTTACCATGATAAATATACTACAACAAAATGAACCCCCCTAAATTATATACATATAAAAAAATACAAATTTGGTATCATACAGCATGTGTGTACATTTGAATAGTAGTGTTTGTGTGACGTGCTGCAAAATAGTGAGGACCCAGACACAAGACACTTAGGAGGCAGGCAGGGTAGAGAACAAAAAGCTAGCTTTTAATAACAAGATCTGACAAAATACCAAAATACAAAGCCGAAACACAAAAGCTAAACAAAGTACTAACCGAGAAAAGCAAAGTTCAAATCTAAAGGCAAAGTACACACCAGGAAAAACATGAGGAATAAAAGCCAGAAAACAAACTGAGCACACAGACTATAAATACAAGGGCTGATTAAGTAACAGGACACAGAAGACAGAAGAAAAGACAGAAAGACATAACACATTGAAACACACACACATGTTCAGTTGATCCTGATCACTCACTCCTCCCCTCTGCTATATTTGGACTTATTTGCAGGCTTCAGCTAAACATTAAAAAGTGAAAAGAGGCAAGGGGAGGAAGAGGAGGAACACATCTTGTGTGTAGGTGTGTGATTATGGGGGCAGCTGGGACATGATTACATTCACAACTGGGAACAATTCCTGCTGTGCACAACATAACCTGACGTCAATGTGAACACGTCAGAGCTGAGGAGACTGTTTATTTGCACAGTGGTGCTCTCCCCTGCTGTTTCCAGTCCTTCAAGTAACGCAGTATTTACACGATCTATCTTGCTGCTTTAAGTTTGGACTGAAGCTGCACCTTGGCAACAGTGCTCTGACAGCGCCAGATCCCAATATGGGCCTGCTCTCTGGCTTGATTGGAAGCAATTAAAAGGATTACACGGATTGCACCACATGGGAGGTTTTAAGTTAACAACAGTACTATAGTCTGTAACACCAAAATAGATCACGGCCTGTTTTCTTAATGCTGTCTTAAGCAATATGAAACAGACAAAAGTATTTGAACTTGAGGATGGAGACACACTGAGAAAATACATTCCAATGTTTCATTTTAAACACCTTCTCTAGCTCATTAGACCGCTGGTTAACTCAGACTCTCTGAACAATAGAGGCCTCAGCGTCTATTTCTCCCTCCTGCTGCGTTCCAGCACTTACACTCATTATTTCTCTGATCCTACAAGGTAATTAGATGGCTATTTCTCCAAATCAGCACGCTTGCTCCATTTTAATGTGACCAAAATACATTGATGTTGCCACCCTTAATCTCTCTCACAGCACGATGATTATATGAGGGCTCAGAAGAACCCCAGGAGGGAATACATTCTGAATATGCGTGTGTTTTTGCTTAGAGACCTGTTCATCAGTTAATTTTTAGCTAAACCTGTTGACCGAGAAACCGAGAGGTTGTCTAGAGGGGTGGTTACTGTATATACACAATGTGATCAGCAATGCCTTGTGACTTTTACTTCACTGTGATTTCATCACTGCTGCACTTTACTTATCAAGGAAAAGGCCAATGCAGAGAGATAAAGTTACACTGCAGCACTGACAGTGGATATGTGGGTCTAAATATTCTGAGGTTAAAGATATTGTTACCTTTGTAGAACCCAATCTCCATGTACATTTCTGTACATTAGAGATAGTTAAAACTTGTTTATGTTGAAACTTATTGGTTCTTTAGGTATACTTTTTCTATTTTATCAAGTGACAACGGGGTACTTATGCTCTGGTTAGGTTTAGGCAACAAAACCACTTGGTTAGGGTTAGGTCATGTTTTGGCTTAAGATATCTGTTCTGGTTGCCACAAACACAGCTGGAGATGTCTCTAGGTCTCCTTAAAAACACCCAGTTTTGTTGCCACAAACATGGCTGGAAATTGACCTGAGGTCTCCTTAAAAAATATCCTGTGGTGTCATGTCTACAAATATTGAAATGGCTTGGCAGCCTTCTGACAGCAATTATTGATCTGTGTGTGTAGGTTTTCTGTACACCTCAATGTTGAGGCTTCTGTCTTCTTCAGTGTCTACTGAACAGTCCAAGAAGGGCAGACTGTCTCCTCCACATACCTGAACCAGTGGCTAGGAGCAGTTCCTGTGAAGGTAATCAAGGCTCTGCTCTGAACTTCTTCCATGTAGAGGTTGGCCACTACTGGGGACACCGGTGAGCCCATGGCACAGCCATGCATCTGTCTGTAGAAACCATCACTGTACTGGAAGTAGGTGGTCGTCAACCGCTTCTTGAGTGGGAATACATGTAAAAAGTGATGTGACATCATAAGAAACCATTGCTTTGTCTGAGTCCAGTGTTATTTCTCTCACCTTGTTGGCGAAATCCTGTGAGTTTTTGATGTGGTGTTGCATTTTACTGACCAAAGGAGCTAAGATACTGGCTAAGTGCTTTGATATGTTATAGGTAACTCAGCTGATGCTGCTGCTGATGGGTCTGAGTAGTGCTCCTTCCTTGTGTATCTTGGGGAGTCCACAGATACACGGGATGGCTTCCCCGGGGTACAGTCTGTAATATAATGGCCTGTCAATGGCTTTGCTCTTTTCCAGTTTTTGCAGATATTCTATAACCTTCTTTTTGTAGCTACTAGTAGGATCTCGCCTCACTGTCTCTGTTAGTATCACTAAGCAGATCAGTGACTTTGGTGTGGTAGTCTGCTTAGTTTAGCAATACAGTGCATCTCCCTTTGTCTGCCGGCAAGATGGTGATGTCCCGGTCTCTTTTGAGTGATGCCAGGGCCTTCCTTCCCTCAGTAGTGAGGTTGGAGGGGGGTGCTTTTGCATTAGCAAGAGCAGCTGATACCTTCGACCTGTTCTGCCTCTGTGTCTGCCCACTTGTTGTTTCTGATGGCTGACTCTGTTGCTGTGATGAGATCTCCTATCAGTATCTGTTCTGGTGTTACTGCAAAGTTCAGTCCTTCGGCAAGGACATCCTTGTCTGGTTGGGTGAGCTCTCTGTTGGACAAGTTTTTCATCCACTTCTCTTGTATGTCCGGATGTGTTTTGTTGTTGATGTCCTTATTTCTCCAGGTGAGAGCTTCTGTTCTATGCAATATGACATTTGACGTGTCAGTAACATCTCTGTGGCAATGTCATTTTGTGATTTAAGCTAATGAGCTCATAGTGACATAAAATTCTCACTCACTGCAGCTATGACTTTCTCTCCTTTATATTCTTGCACTCTGCTTTTCCTCTTCTCTGCATCTGCTTTGATCACCACACCGATCCCCGCCTCCGTTGCCCATAAGCGTCACTTGTTACTGTGGGAAGAACAATGCTGACATCACACTCATTATGCAATTCCATCAACTTGGAGCAGGGAGAGCTTCTTTTTATAGCAACCACTTAGAAACAACGAGTCATTCAAGCCTGCACATCTGCCCTGAGCGGGTGTGTGTGTGTGTGTGTGCATGCATGTGTGTGCGTGCGTGTGTGTGTGACCGCAATTTTACGTGCATATGCTAGTAAGCACGTCTGCATGTTTATGTCTGATACAATTACCCGGAAGATCATGAGAGAGAGTAATAAAGGGCCACAGAGAGTGAGGCAGAAATACTGCAGTAACCCAAGGGCAGGTTACTGCTCAAGTGGAGAATGATGTACTTCCTCCTAACACACACACACACACACACATAGAGAGAAGATAGTCGAAAACAAACAGCTCCTCTGACTAGCGAAGGTTAGGTGTGGCGCATTGAAACATATGTTTCTCACAAGGGAGTTTGCGTCCCTCTGCTATAATGCTACAGGCTCTCAGACGCCGTGTCACATTGCACTATTGTACCCGCATGCACTTTCACGAAAAACAGAGCAAAGCTAATATAAATTCTCAGATATTAGGCTGGTTTGAATGCGTGCATGCAGAAGAAAAGCTTCCCATGCGATGGAGAGACTGTTGGCAACTTGTGTGTGCCTGCCATGCAGCCCCTGGAGTGCTGATACAGAGAACAGTCTATCTCTCCTGCTCTCCCTGCTTCACACAGACAGAATAGAAAACAGAGGACGAGGAGTGGAGCTGAATCCCAATATTCCTCCTGAGTCGTCTGCTTCATGTGCTGAGGTAAAGGCCCTCTGTGCTACACAGAAAATAAAGAAATAACAAAATCATTCTAATTTCCATCTCCCCATACTTTCTATTTATCTCTCATTTGGCCTGTCTGCTCAGTTATTGTTTTTCTTCCCACATCTACATTTGTGTTGCTTGTAATCCATGACAACAGTGTGGCTCTATTGATGGCTATGTTGGTTGGCCCAGCACTTTAGTCCAGACTGAAATATCTCCACACCTGTCGGAAGGATTGCCATGCACTCTGGTTCCAACATTCATGTACCTCTCAGGATTAATAACTTGATTCCCTGAATATGCCTGTATCTCCATCATTAGGTCAGCATTTCAGTTTGTGGCAAATATTAGCATGCTAACACACAAACTAAGCTTTACACACTAACCCCATTAATTATTTTTTTCAGTGCTGAGGTCCTCTAAATGTTGTTGATTGTTGTTTTCTCCACAACTTAGAGAAAGACAGCAGACACAGTTCACCTGGCAGATTCAGCAGAGGTTGACCTGCTTATTTATATCTTCTGTCCACTCTCTCATATTTAGACATCAGCAAGGCAACACACACACACACACACACACACACACACACACACACACACACACACACACACACACACACACACACACACACACACACACACACACCTGTCCTTGGGGTGAAATGACTTGTAGGAGACTGCCCTTTTTTTTTAGCCTCTTTTAATGAAAGCTATAATTATCACACAGCAAAATCAATACAATAAGTTCCTTTTAGGGAAAGACGTGGAGGGTTGCCTTGTTTGAAGTAAGACCAGAATGAGCCATGGGACTCTGCACAGCGCAAGCCCGAAAATAAGATTTATGGTAAGGCTGTGTTCATAGCTGATTGGTTCTAATTGTCTCCCAGCTAAGCAAGAATCCCATTCTGTTAAATGAGCCAGAGATCAAATTCAAATTCATTTATTGGCTGGTGAGCAGACTGAATCTCTTCACTGTTCCGCAGAGATAGTTTCTAGCATTTCTTGTGTATTTTTAGGGGGAAATAAATAAAAACAGTCATTGTAACAGCGGTATGGCTGAAGATTCAAGATGGGCAGCTAATGCCTGACCAGGGCTTATAATGCCAGGAAACACTCAAAACTGAAGGACAACATAAACTTATCTGGACCTTTACCTGTTTATCACTTTACAAAATATGACACCAAGTCATCCACGTATCTGATGATTTCCAGTAAGTCACACTTTATGAAGGGTTTATTCATTGTAACTACTGGCTTTATTACGAGTTAATACATAATTTAGAAAGGCTTTATAGATCAGTTATAAGCCATTCCCAAGAACAACTATTGGGTTGACAGGTTTGAGAAATTCTATTCAATTCAATTCTATGTGGACACACAAGTGACAGAAAGGTGCAAAATGACAGGAGATGAATAGAGGATGATGGGAAGTTCAGACTTATGGACATTTCACAGATGTCACTGTTGTCGTTGTGCGTGAGGCTCATTGCAGCAGCTCTCATCCATGCTAGGTATGTATGCGAGTCTGTAATCTGTTTTTACAAAACAAATCTCAAGACTCATTTTCTTTTCCTTTCTTTGTCTCGCTCTGACTTTTGAGGTCAAAAATTCAAGGTCAGGTTGAACTTCAAGAACGAGGTGCAGCTGATATTTGCTCATGTGCAGCACAAACCTGTGGGAATAATTATTTCTCAGCCTCAAGAATAGGGTTTTTGCGAAATCCCAATTACAGGGCAGTATTGTGCCGGTTTGTGTGCTGTTGTGCCATGTACGTCTGAGTGGCCTCTGCCAATGTGAGAGAGCACCCAAGATTTATGACCTTTACAGTTACTGCATTTGGAGATAAAGCCAACAAAAGGGTAGAATGGAGAGGTGGCCACAGGTCAGGATGTCATATTGGATATTAGAGGACGGTGGCTGTTGCATGGACAGTCCTCTACTTTATCCTTTAGCCTGGTGATAAGCTCCACACACAACCCTGAACTGAGGAAATACTGTATACTACTTCTCCTTGTCAGTACGAAAGCTGAATTGCCGTGCTGGGAAATTCATTTTTATTTCGACATGTGGACATCTGAGATTAAGGATTTTCCTTATGAACAAATCTTAAATAAAATGGGACTGAACTTGTGTTTTATGGGACATTTGAGCATGAGGAATCTCCCTGTTGAACACTCAAATATGTGCAGCTCCAATGGGAGCAATATAATTAATGTTTGTGCATCTTTTTTGTCACCCTTTCCTATCAGAGGTAGAATAAGAGTCAGAGTTAGAACACTTCAACTACTAAATGTATATATATTCAAACACGCAGCAAGATACATACTCATATCATTACTAGGGCTGTCAAAGTTAGGGTTACATTTTTTGAAGCGCAATTAACACATGCACATTGTGATCCTGGCCCGTAATTTGGGAAAACAGGAAGCGTACAGCAATAACGTTTTGGAAGGCAAGCAGAAACAAACTTCCTTGAGCAGAAGTGGATAAAGAAAATGTTTTTTTGAATGGCAGTATTACTGAAGAATGTTACATTCAGGTCAGTATGCCCATCTGCTGTTGCTGTTGGGCTTGAGTTTGCCATGTTATGCTTTCAGCATATTTTTTGAGCATGCAGTACCTTTGAGGATATTCTGGAGAACATTCTGGACAGTATTTGTCATTGTTTTGGATTGTTGCAATAATAATAAACATACATTTGTATAAAGCAAACATATTTGTCCACTCCCATGTTGATAAGAGTATTAAAAACTTGAAAAATATCCCTTTAAGGTATGTTTGGAACAGATAAAAAACGTGCGATTCATTTGCGATTAATTGCAAGTTAACTATGGACAATAATGCCATTAATAGCGATTGAATTTTTTGAATCAATTGACAGCCCTAGTCATTACACAGCTATATTTGGCTAAAGTTTGCCACCATTAGGCAGCCTTTGCTCCTGCTTACATCAGACAAACAAACTGTAGTACAAAGTACTGTAGCAGCAAAGCTACTGAGTTTATTAATTAGAGTAAAAATATTTTTTATTGTTCCTGAAACTTGAACCTGAAAGAGGAAATTGTGTTATTTATTCTTTCAAAAGTTACACAGACACGCTTCAAAGGGTTGGTCCACTACCATGCACTGACTAATAACGAAGAGCAGCCAAGACTTAAACACATACATAAATTATTTATATAATCATAAATTTAATGATTCATTCAATTCTGTGCAGAAATGCACAAAAGAACAGTTGGATGGAAACACTTGATGCGTAAGCTCATCGTGTTACAAAATCCAAACAAAAAATCAGTTAGTCAGTCTACCCCATCAGTTATTGTCTCAGTGTATGCTCTGTTGTATTTGCATGGTATGTTTGGTGTGGAGTATCAGTTCAATTTGACAGTACAATATAGATAATTTACTCCAGGAAGACATTCAAAGTAGGAAAAGCACTAGTGTAAACAATCAAATGAATGATGGCTGGATTCTACTCACCTGCTTCAGTTTCAGGGTCCTGGTATTGTGAATGCTGGTTCACTACTGGGACAATTGAATGTAATCAATAACAATAATGAGCCATCACACTATTAAAAATCATTACTTGCAAAATCATTGTGTTTCTCAACCCCTACTTGCACAGATTATTTGTTGCCTAATGACTGATGGTCTTCAATGACTCTTTTATGATATAAAGGATAATGAAATTCACTGTCAATCCAGAATGAACATTTTACAGGAACTTCAGGACCAGTGAAAGCCATAACTGTTTAGATATAATACATACAGTAATAACACATTTTCCAGATTTTCATTCTCTCACTTAGTTGATTTTATTACGAGTGTCTTTTCACGATTCTGGTTTAATTATCTCAACTTCGCAGATAACGTTAATGTTGTCATTACATACATTTATATTTCTTTGCACCTTAAATGGCCCTTGTACTCTCTAAAATCACCAATGCCTCCATAGATTTAACCACAACCTCCCAATCTCCCTTCCAGGCTGCTGGCATTGCCCTGTTGAGCCCTGGTTATTTTTTCCAGCAGGTCAGGTGATAGGGGCAGCTGGATTGTTGGCTATTTCCCCTCATCATGTGATAGGTTAGTGGTGCCGTGGGTGCTGTTTCCAAGGCTCAGACTTACTGACAAGTGGAGTGACGTTAGGGAGGCAGTGGACTGAGCTGGATCTATTTATAGGTGAGTGCTAAAAGTGTATGTATGTGTGGCCATGTGCGTGCCACACAGGAAGCCAGCGGAAAGAGTTTGCCTATTTGTGAGTGTGCCTGCATTGAGAACGCTATAGCTTTTAAAGCTAAACTGAGATATCAGAAACAGAGGACTTAAGGAAGTGATAAAGATGTCTTGTCCTTTTACAGTAAAGTTAGAATGACAGATGTATGTGGGGAAATACTCAGAATTTAATTGATTGTCAGTTGCAGTACTTAGCTGCATCAGAGGAGTTGGAGTTGAAGCTGGAGGAGTTGCAGCACACCTTTAACAAGCAAGATGAGGCTCATCAGTAAACGGCAGAGTCTATTCTTGTGCTGTTTTCTCACATTGACACACATTCACAAACACTAATCAACACACAAATAAACATAATTGTACCAATGCACACTTGCATGGCAATTAATTGGCCTGTTGGGGACGATAACACAATTCCAGGCGTCAGAGTACTGAAAGGTAATTTCAGGTAACTTCAGTACATCATGTGCACCTCAACAATGTGCACCATGTGCTGGAATAACAGCATTTTCTGAAAACTGGTATTTTTCTATCCATAATTTGTTATTCCAACTAAATGAAAGCAGCAGCAAGGGCAGCAATATGTTAAAACCAATGTACTGGCAAGCACATGCTGTTTCTTTAATATAAGGGATTTGAATACTGTTAAGGCCAACTGTATTCACAGAGATGGATATCTAAAAACCTGGACAATTAGAGACAAAACTCTGCATCGCTAAAGGGAAAAATCTGGATGAACTTAAGGTTAGACTGTAGTCTGTATAGCATTTTTTCAAGGAATAGTAGTTTGATTCTAACTGGCTTTCCTGATAAAAGTTTTGATTTTGATACCACTCCATACTACACCATACTACACCATGAAGCTACTGCCAGCAGCCAGTTAGCTTAGCTTAGCATAGAGACTGGAAACCCATAGCTAGTTGGCCCTGTCCAAAGATAATATGATCTGCCCACCAGAACCATAAAGCTCAATTTTGTTTTCATACAAGTTTAACTTCATTAGACCTGTTGTGGCCTGTTGCCTGAGTATGTCCTCTGCTTAATTTCAAATACATTGTATTATTTTTGTCCCTATTTCTGTATAAGATTAGACAGGCTTTATTTATCCCACAATGGGGAAATTCACTTGTTACAACAGCTCAAGATGCAACAAGTACAGGAAAAAGAATCAGACACATATGCATAAAGTTAAATAGAAAATAAATAGAAAAAAAATAAGATATTTACAAAAAACAAACAAGTGAGTGGAAAGTGATTGTTCAGGTAGTGCTTGAGTTAAACAGTCTGATGGCTGTGGGGATGAATGATCTGCGGTAGCGCTCCTTCTTACACAGTGTGTGTAAGAGTCTGCTGCTGAAAAAGCATCCAGCATATTGACTCCAAACTATTCATCCTGGTACCCTGGTTCTAATAACAATGGTATGGGAGAACCACTCAATAACAGTGAATGTACCTTTACAATAGACAGTCTCTAGCTCAGTGTCTACAGGAAATAACTCATCAGAATGGACTCTGCACATTAGACTCAAATATCCCAAGACAAGATAGGCAAAATAGACTAAATGGACAAAAATATATAAAATACAAAACAGTAGTGGCTTGTTTCTAAATAAAGAAGTCAAAAATACAGTACAAAGTTGTTTAGCTACATCACTTCTTCAGTAACTGTACATTACATCAGCAATGCAGTACCTTGCATTTATGAACAAAACAATAGAAAATATACAGTGCAACCATTCTTACATGATTCCAAAATAAACTTCAGAAGAAAATAATAAACTCTCTTTCACTCCAGTGTGTAGCCTGCATGCAAAGGCACACACACCTGGGACTCAACACGACATATCTTCTTCTCTCTCCTCTAAATTAGGCAAAGCATACAAATACACAGATCTCAATAAAACTACTAGCTTACAGCGCAGTATACTTTGATTTTTTTTACCCACAAGTGTACTTAATTACCACTTATGCTGCCCCGCTTCTCAGTGTTTTCCTTAGCATGGTGGAGATATCACATAGTCAACACGTTTCTACTATCTACAAAAATCAATCTTGCTGAACAAGCTGAAACATCGTCTCATCTGCTGATGGTTTTTAACTATTTTTGTACTGCACTGATGGTTACAGGGGTTTTTCTTCTACATAGAAATACACACCTCAGTGGTCCATTGTTTCCAAGGAACTTAAAAAAGGAGGAAGGATCATTACATCACCAAATCTTGCTTTGGGGCCAGACTGTGGTGTCAATGGGAGATGCATGGAAAAACACACTAAAAGACATATTTACATTGTATGACTTGACTTTGTGTAGGAAAGGCTCCTGTTTGCAGTGTAAATGCAGTCTTATCAGCGGAAATCAGTCAGCCCTGTTTGATCACGATATCAGCCCTGTCCATCATTTGTTTTTTTCTTTTTAGCAATCTGAATCACATGTGAGTAAAATAAGACTACCTAGCTTAAAATTCTGGTGCGTATGTTGCTAACTGTGCCATGCCATGCCTAATATGCTTTAAAAAAACATGATAATAAATTCATTAGCTTGAAGCAACAGTTCATCCAAAAATGAAGTGGAGGTGAGTAGATAATGACTGAATTTTAATTTTGGGTGAACTGTTTAACTTAAAGAACCTATGGGATAAAAGGGTTAGGATAAAAGGATAAAATGTAAACCTGTACAAATTGCTAATGTATTCACAATTTTGCATCCCTGCTTAAATACGGGATCCAAGTGTGAGGCATGTAGTGTCTCAGTCCTTTGCTGTGGAATGTAGTTAGTGTCTTGTGTTATTTTGATTTTTTAATAGTTTGAGGAGTCTAGCTAGCAATTCTAATAAATAGTCAACTACCGTCAGTCACACGACCCTCACAGGGGTCGATGTAATGGTCCCTCATAAGCCACTGTTCGCCTGGGGACACGTGCTGACGGTTGTGTTATTGTGACCTGCCCTTTTTGAAATAGGATGCTGAAGCTATAGTGTAGGCCTATATTTTGGACTATGACTTTGGAGCAACATCTTGGGTGTTCTGGTCTGGCAAAAATACATTAATGTGCATTGCTAACATGTCTGTGTATTCAGCTTATAGTCACATGCCTCCAGTCTGTCAATGAAACATAAACACACACACACTAGAGGGAACACAGACAACTGTATTTGTGTGTTAACCCTGGGCTTTCTAGCACCTGCTATGTTTCATATTCAGTGAGTATTCTAATCAGCTGCGTGGTCTCCTAACTGGAGAAAACAACCATGAGAATAGAACATCTATTTACAACCTGAGCCCCGCCATCCAATTAATCATCAGTCAGCCAACAGGCCTACTAAAATTAAAAAGAGCAACAGCTGTCACAGCAAATACAGAGTGAGAGGGAGAGGATGAAAATGAGAGAGGAAATGTGAAGAGGGACCTGAGTGTATTAAAGTTAATGTAAGACTAAAGGGGAAGAGCAGTAATGGAGGAACACAAGCAGAAAGACGTGATACACACTGCTTACACATCCATGACCTTTACCCTCAGATGAATTCATCAACAAGAGGTCAACACAAGTGCTCATTTATTTTTGGATGCTGGCAGAGACACGTGTGATGTCCTCCACCTCCAGTACACTTACATGCATTGCTCTGCGCTGAGGGACACACACCCCCGCACTCTCATGCAGAGCCCCTGAGGCTGGCATTGACTTAGCCCTCAGGGTCCAAACTAATTTGCTCACAATCTAACGCAGTAACTCCCTGGAAACTACTCTGGACAACTGTCTAAATACTCACTTTGCTGCAGGGCACAACTGAGATATAATGAGATACTATTTATTACTGTGGACTGTGTGTGTACCTTAAAGCACGGTTACAGAAATGGATATGTGTATTTGCTAATGCAATATGTATTATCTTTACAGCCTCTCATGCTTTCCCCATAATGTGAAATGTTACTATCAAGCATATATGAGAAATGTCTTATTTCTTCATTTTTATTTATTTATTTGTTAATTGTGTTAATTGAATATGTATTTATTTCAGAGTTTGTCATGTATTTCTTTTTTATTAATTGATGAGAGTAATTAAAGTGGCAATGTCAAAGATTTCTGTAAGCAGCAATTGCAGGTGTATATTTGGACCTCACTGCTTCCCAGAGATCCAGTGTCACCTGTGTGATGTCAGTCAGTTGTCAGTTGGCAGCTTTGCCACGCCTCCATAACAACACCACATGAAAGCGACTTGCACCTCTTTGTTTGTTCGGCCATGACCATTGACAGTAACGTTAACAGTTTACTCCAGACACTAACAGAGACCAGGACAACCAAAACTGTTACACGTGCGAACCAGCTCCTCTCTCTGGCCGACCAACCACTGCTGGGTGAACGCGTCACTAACTGTACGCCGCTTGTGATATTTTCCCGGGAAAGTCGCCATAGACACCCAGTGTACAACTTTGGTATAACAGCAAATGCAACGGCTTTCATCAGTGGGCCACAGGCTCACTCATCATTGTGTTACCTCATTCGGCGAGAGATAGTGACTTAACAGATATTTATTTACATGAAAATTTTCGAGATTATTACTTGAAAGTAATTTCAGTAACACTTTATGTTAACCGTTTATAAATAATAACTTTATAGTCATAGTTATTTAATTGTTAACAAACAATGAAATGCTTTATAAACCATTTATTAAGCAACTGTTTATTGTAAAGTTCCAACTGATGTTTATAATACTTTGTAAATGGTTAATAAATACTGTGAAGTTCATCTATTAATTGTTATTATTTGGATGGCCATTAAAAAGTTGCAACTGATGTGAATAAAGTTGTCTAACTTCTTAATAGATGCTTTAACAACGAAATTACTATTAACTACAGTTTAATTAACTATAAATTGACCATTTATTAATGATGGTCAAGTCTTAGATTTTACTCCTTTCAATGATGGTGACAAAATACTTAAATGATCAATCAGTATCATTAATCCACATAGAAAATATGGGCTTTGCATGAACAAATATACAATGTGTCCCTTTATTTTCCAAGGGTCGGGTAGAGGTGGTTGGTGTATATGTAAGTATGTATGCACTTTTTGGCAAGGCAGGACTGCATTCAATCATTATCAGCATCAATTATAGGTATAGAGAATCGCTGTCCTAAGAAAAACGTACATTATCTTAGAAATGTCATCAATGAGCTAAGTAACAGAATCTTTGTTTTCAGCTTTTTGACAATGAATCTCAGTTTTTGAAAGTGACAAAATCTGTTGTTCATAACAAGGTGTTTCTGATATTGGCGTACTGGTGTTGTTTCTACAATATCATAATCAATGACCATCATTTTAATTTATGACAATGCGCCAAAAAAGTCCAAATCTCAAACACGTTATCATGGAAAATATTGTCATTCTGTTCACTTATTATTTGAATACTAACTTCACTTATTATTTTATATTTCAAAAATACTAGTTTGGATTAAAATATACCCTTACACATTGTTAAACACGTGTTTTAAGTATAATTTCTTCCATGTGTGTATTTTTCTGGTCTTTTTCCCAGAGTTGCAAAGCTTTGAGATTACAATGTCTTTTGAGCTGTCAAAGAATGCCTGAGGTTTCCAGGAATGCAAACACTAGGGTTAGGCATGGGAAAAGATAAGAATAAGCAAAGAACAGGAGGGAAGAGAAGGAGGACAAACAGAGCAGTAAGTTGAGGCAGATATGACCTGTGGCTGTTTCTTAGTGTGTCTAACTGTCAAATCTCACTTTGTTTACTGCTGCTGTCCTGGGTTTTTTGTAACAGCTAAAGTAACTCCCTCCCCAGGATCCTGTATCCTCATCCTTGACTGCTGAGCAAGGACATTTGCATAATCCTTTGCGAATGCATCCCTGTAAAGATCCCTCGTAATCAACGCAGTGTGGCGGTATCAGTTTCTATATGAATTCTTCCAGTAAGCCGGGCATCAATGAATAAAGGCACAAAGACGTAAACAAACCCTCTATGAAGCCTAAAGGCTGTCATTGCATTGCATTAAACAACTATATTGTGGAATTGAGGTGTATTTTACTTATATGAAATGATGATACAGGCAGAATAACAGTATTTGTTTAGTGCTTCTACCTTGTACACTAAACAACTTGTTAAGATGCGTCTCTTGTGCAGTCGGTCGAGGGAAGGTGAGGTGTGAGTGGAAACACTGACCCGATCAACCTGAGACAGTGAGCCCAGTGTCTGTTGACCTACTTGTCTCTGGTTTCCCTTCCGTTCACCTGAAACCGGCTGTCAGTCAGTGCGCAACGAGAACACACATACACACACGCATGATCCACATATGTCCCGCTGGTGAGAAGGCTGCTCTCATTCATTCCATTGGACTGTAACATCAACCTCAAACACATCCTCCTTCCTCCAAAACAAGAGATCAGCTTACTTTTTGTTTTTCTGACCCATATTATTCCTTATTGCGGCTGTATATGACTGGCTAGATAAGCAAGGAGAACATTTTTTAAAAAACTGTGCCATATTTACATCTCAGGCGTTAAGCTGGCAGTCTTCCTGAGAGCAGCTTACAACAAGTGAGTAGGGCCAGTGCTTTTGTTCAGGGTCACTTTTACAGGAGACATGACTGTTGATGGACACACTGGTTGTTACTGTAAGCACTGGACCTCTGACCTTTCTCTTCAGGGAAGTCTCCCTGACAATGAGCCCAGCATGCAATCCATTTTAGTCACTGGTCATGCATTAAGTTGATGCTCTTATTCAGCACTTACTTACTCACTTACAGTGACTGAGCAGAGAGGTGCACTGTCTTGCTAACTGACAGTGTAACAAATACACTGCCTTTTGATGGATGCATTTAGGAGTAACAAGGATTTTGAAGTGCAACTTTCCAGTTTCTGCTTTCTTCCTTCTTCAAAAGGTGTTTAGCTGACATTTGATGTTTGAAAGTATCCTAAAATGGTGTCTATCATTAATAAGCAGTCATTACAAACTCATGCTTTGCAGCCAAACTTATTGAAATCCATAGAATGTCTTGTGGACATTCCAAAGTTGCTGAAAATATTAAATATGTCAGACTGCTTTTAATGAAATAAGGGACAAGGCTGACAGTTTCTACATATCTCTGCATTTTACATAGTGTGCAACAACGTTGACTGCAATTGGCTTGGTTATAAGCCAATTGCTTGTTGTTTCTTTATGCAGGCTACAGGACCCGCTATTCATCCTAGCATGTAACACGTTAGCGTAAAACAAAGAAAAGTTGAGGATAGACTTCTAAAGTGAAAGGGTTTGATGCTAAAAGTTGTCATTTCTAAAAATATTGCCAGAATTCGAAGGTAGCTCCAAAAACATAGGTGGCAGCATATCACCAGACTAACTGACAACTGCTGCTCGTTGTGAGCTCAGTTAGCTTTGGAGCCAGTGGCTGTAAAATTTGTCTTGAATGCGACCTTGGATTACGGGGGAACCACCAGCTCAACTGGATTTGGTAGCTAGGCATGAGAGTGAACACGGCTGGGCACCGAACTGGGACTGAACACAGCTTCCAAGTCCGGTGGAAGTCAGTCTGACAGCAAGGGATACAGTAGGGAGGTGATTTATAATGGCTCTGATCAGGACTATTACTTCCGTGATGAGTTCTTTTATTACGCTAACAGCTGGCATATCTCCCAGCTGAAACTGCTGGCGCTATCAGACTATCAGCTCTTGCCGGAACAAAGTGGTATTACAAGACAGGATGGGCCGGGCTAGCTGGTTAGCATGATACCTTTAGTAGAAATCTCTGCCATACAGTACAAAGGCTTTTGAAATTTGTTAATTTCTTGAATGTTTTCAACTAAAATTCTGACCGTATCTTACAAATAGCCTCTTTAAATCAAACAAAGGCTGTGAAACACAAGTCACAAAGAGTTTATAAGACGTTGTGAGTGTGCCAGTGGCTATGTCTTGAGATCCCAGCAGAGATGTGACCAGATCATTTATGGCAGAATCCAGGGTTAGTTTTTAATAAACACTGCTGTTGCTGAATAATCAGGCTGGTCAGCTCACTAACATTGAACTGAAGTATTTCATCAAAATGACAGTACATTTAGGGGTTTTTAGAGTGCTGATCGTACATCGATCAAAGGGCCAGCTTTTTGTCCAAGTTAGATAATTACTGGTGATGTGTCATTGGCTTGAATAGACTGGAAATCCACTGGATTGACAACTAGTGAGATTCCTTTATGGCACAAAACAGGTTAGAAAGCTTTTACAGCAAACAAACCAAATACTTAGTCTAACAACAACCAGTGTAGGAAAGAGTGCCAGGCCAATGGGAAAAACTTTATTTTAACACTGGAATGTGGATGACATTGAATCCAACCACAAAGCAATCAGTTAAAATTTTGTTGTAATTACAATTTTAAACATGATTATTTTCTGGTTGCTTTAGTATCAACCACATGCCAATCTTGCATAAAGTATCTCAATGACCTGGAGTATGATAGAATAATACAAGAAAAATCTTATATTGAAGATAACATTAACAACATCCACATTGGATGCTTACATTTTGTATGACAAATCTACAGGTCAGTTAATGTTGCTACATTCAGCATCTTTAATAAGTGACAATAGACAATGAAGTGAGAGCAAAGTGTACTACTGTACACCTCCTGATAGTGGGTTAGCAGTAAGTGGTAAAGTGTGTGAGTAGTTTACTCCCAGAGTAAAGGGAGAGGTAGAGGGATTGAATTAGCTGCAGTGAGAGGCTCAGCTGGGCTAATTGGGAGCGACAGGGCCTGTTCAGTGTCTTATGGTATTTTTCCATCATATCTGCTGGCCTGGCTCTACTTGGTTTGACTCGGCACATCAACAGAACGGAACATCATTTTATTATGAAGCGGCAAAATCAGGAAATGTTGCATAATGTTAAAACAACATTATGTAACTTTTTTACCTTAAACTAACAGCTTCAAAATCATTTTGATGGTACAGTCTTGTTATAGGGTGAATGGTGTCTCTGTCTCAGCCACTCTGCCTCCCTATCACTTGTTTCTGCACTATGTAGTTTCATACATGTTTACTTCCAAGATACATGTTTTGAAGAAATTGTCATGGTGCAATGAGTTCTGTTTGTAGTTAGCGCCTACATTACATCTGACAAATTGTTACAGGCCTGGGATTTGTATTTACGGCAGGTGTTGTGCAAGGAAACTTTCATGCTTCCACTAAGAAATTGTATTCAAAATTGAAACCAGTCATCACCCTTTCTACTTTATCACATTACTTTAGGATTATCATACCTTTAATAGGTTTGTAATCACACTTCGTAATCACAGTTTTCCAGCGTCAGCTCCTCAGCTTCATAGGAAATTCAACTGTCTCACTGACACCAAAAATAAATGTAAAGTACTTAAAGTGCTTACACTTATATTTATGCTCACTGACACTTTAACTGCTCTCACCCATTACAGGGCAATGTCAATCCTGATCAGATTTTTTTCTTTGACAAACAGTTCAACCGCTTTCAGATCTTAGACTTCAAATAAAATGTCATAATTACTACCTGTAACCCCTCTGCTCCACTGGCAGAATGCTAATGTGCTGCTGTTCAGTGTGAGAAAGCGGAAGTTGGAGTTGAATGTGATCTTTAACTCTGAGCCACAATGCGTCCATACAGAGAGGGCATGGCTGTGCATAAAGAACCCCACTGCACAATGGGTTAAACATCTCTCACAATCACAGCCTCTCAGGGGGAGCACTCTGTACTATAATGTGCAACATGACAGATTAGGCAACAAATCACACATTAACAAAATCACATTGTGTGGAAAAAGAAGGCGCGGAAATAGGGGAGGGAGGGAGATGCTTTGACCTGGAGAAGGGAAGGGGGGCAGTCCTGTTTAGTGTGTAAATCATCCAGGTTGAAAGGCTGCCAGTAAGGGTGGCAGCTTCTCACAAAGACACAAGGACAGAGACTCAAGCAGAAGGGGCTTCAAATCTTCAGGCAAGAAGGCAAGGTGCTGCAAATGTCTACTTTCCTACCACAAATGGGATTGAGACACTGACCCCAGCCCTTTACACGATCTAGAGGAGCTCTCCTGTGTGAGAGGCAGCCCTCAGAGAATCAGAGTTTGGAGTCAGCATGGAAACAAATCATTCCCTGGCTAACGGGTAGAGGTTCAATTAGATGCACTGCCTCAAACGGACTAGAATTCAATTATGTAAAGAACGAGTTACGGTTGAGGGATGGAAATAAACAAGGTGCTCTAATGTTTTATTCATCCCACACCCCAAAATACCTCCTGCATTAAACAACAGCAGCAGGCAGCTTTGGCTTTGGAGTCCAGAGCCTTTTCCTCCAGTGCTGTCTGCCTGTAAGTCTTCAAATTAGAAGGATAGCAATTTACATATTTCCAGAGATTGAGATACTGCAAGAAGCTAACATAACTACATAGCGTTCTGATAAGTGAACATGTTCTTTTGAGAGATTACCCTAGACAATAATTCAACACAGTGACAGCTTTTTTTGACTGCTTCACAAGAAAAAGTCATGTCGCACCACTTTAATGCTTTTCCTGAGAAGGAGCATTGGTAGGAATGTGAGGCCAATATCAATGAGGTAAAATAACAAACAATAACAAACAATTATATGCTGCACTGTGTCCTGTGAGCAATTTCAATGGCGGACTCCGCCAGTAACAGAAAAAAAAAAAAAATAGGGAGGTAACAACAAATTGTACAGTACATCTGAATGGCTAATGCTGAAAGTGAATTATCATTATTATTATTATTATTATTTATTTATTTTTATTATTGTTGTTGTTAATATTATTATTAATATTATTATCAATAGTATAAAATATAGGAATATAATAACAATAGTATACTACTACTACTACTACTACTAATAATAATAATAATATTAATAATAATACAAAAATAATAATAGGATTATAACTTTAATGTAACTGTCATTCATCCATTGCAATACTGTACACAATATGCAACTTATGTATAAACACACACTTCTCACATATACAATATTTCATATAAATAATGAATATGAAGTATCTAGTACTTCTTGTTGACTCTCCACATCAATGGAGCAAACGCCATCCTCTGATGAAGATAGATAGGAAATAAAGGGCAGATGGCATAGGTCTGAGTGTTACTATCACCTAAAGGGACAGTAATCCAGCCTTTCCTCCCAACTGTGGTGTCCTTTTCCTGAGCTTGGTGCATGCTGACCCTCACAGCCTGTGGCGTCAGTTTAGCATGCAGAGCAGCAACTCTCCCCACACCCACCATCAATGAATCATGCACACTCTACACACACACGCAAACACACACTCACACATAACATTTAATCTCATCCGCATAGCCGACAGCTCGTTAATTTTACACTCCATAAAGGCATGAAGAGCATTGCATCAATATTGAACACAATCACTTTGCTGAGACCAGCAGATAAAACACACACACACACACAGAGAGAGAGAGAGAGAGAGAGAGAGAGAGAGAGAGAGAGAAGTAAATACAATACTTAATCATCATAAATGATGTGTGTGGTGCATGTTATAAATTCTCATGTTTGTACTGTAAGTAGGTATAGTGTGTACGCCTGCAGTCTGGTTAGGTGTGAACCTTTAAAAGATTGAGGAAGTAAATGTAAAAATCCTGCAGCTGAGGTGCTGTGCTAGGTTGTTTTGGAGATGCTCTGGAGCAACCCAAGCAAAGCACCTGTAGCATCTTCACAAATAGGAAGGGTGGAAAGGGTGCATTATATTTGCTTCCTCGAAGCGAGGAGCAACCTGAGAAAATAATAAAACATTCGTGCTCAGACAGTCAACAGGTTGATCAGGCCCGACAGAGAGCACAACCTGCAGAAGTAAAGGAATGCTTCTGCTATGAGGAAATGAAAAGATGCCCACACCCTTCTCCAGGAATAGCCTACTGTATTATGAGATTTTTTTTTTTCATTTGTGACATTTTCACACAAATCTAAATCTACTTCCTACTGTAATTACTAAAAAATACAACACAATAAAGTATTCAGTGTTTCAAACGCTTGTTGACTGCCTCTTTACTGGGTATACTGTATGTAAATTTTTTCAGCATGAATATGGCTGACCAATGTGTGTTAAAATGTGTCATATGTGTCAAAAGTGTCTTAGCAAGGTCACCATTAGCTTTCAGAACAGGTTGAGTGGCATAGATTCATCATGACTCTGAACTCTACTGGGGGGATAAACTGCACTCCTCCAAAAGATATTCCCTCATTTGGTGTTTTGATGATGGTGGTGGAGAGTGCTCTCAAACACTTTGCTCAAAAGTCTAGTTGTCTTCATCTGGGATGAGAAAGCTGTGAAAGCTAAAGCATGTGATTAATATGGTTTGGTTAATATGATTTTAAGACCCTTTTATTGGTTTTTAAAGCTCTTAATGGCCTTGGCCCAACTTATTTATCAGATTTGCTTTTATCGTATGAACCCTCCAGGACCCTCAGGTCCTCTGGTCATGGCCTTTTAACCATTCCAAAAGTGAGAACAAAAACTCACGGCGAGGCCGCCTTTCAATACCGCGGCCCACGTTTGTGGAACAGCCTCCCAGAGGACCTGAGGGCACTGGAGAATGTTGATACTTTTAAGAGCAACCTTAAGACCTTCCTTTTTAGGCTGGCTTTTAGCTGAATTCTATTTATTTATTTATTGGTTTTTATCCTGTTTAAACCTGGTTTTATTTGATTTATCTATTCACGTTCTATTCATTTATTTATTTTAAAAATCTTGTTTTATCTTGTTTTACTTTATTTATGATTATTTTTTATTTCTTCACTTATAAACAGTTATAGACTTTTAAACCTCTTTTAGTATTTTATCATTCTTAGTTAGTTTTAGAGTTTTATTATTTTATCTTTATTTTATTTATTTTACTGCCTCTAGTGTCTCCTCAGTGAAATACATCGATGATAGCGTTTCCTCAGTTCAGCAATACCTGTTGTTAGTGCCCTGTTTCATTTATCACTATTTAGTTATTTATTATTACTCACTTTTTTATTTTTCCTGTTGGGTTTTAAGTAGCTGGGTGTGGCTGTGTATGTGTGTGTGTGTGTGTGTGTGTTGTTTTAATTGTTGCTGCTGTTGTTTTTAATTTCTGTAAAGCACTTTGCGCTACATTACCATGTATGAAAAGCGCTCTACAAATAAAGTTTGATTGATTGATTGATTGATTGATATGGTTTTCTTTTTCTTTCTCTTATCATGTATTAAGAATGTTCCTTTGTTCTGTCATCTATGTGATTACATTCGTACCACACAGAAATGGAGGCTAGGATATAATCAGAAGACAGTAAATAGCCTAACTCACAAAGAAAAGAGAAAGATGGATAGATATATGAGAGTAATGTAATGACTGTAATAAATGTTCAAACAATAAAAGTAATAAACAGACAAAAAGGAAATCAAGGACAGAATCTGAAAGCTAAGTCAAGTGAGTCATGAGATAATGTCATTAGATGTTAAAATTAGCAATAAGATTATTTGAAAAAGAAAAAATAATAGCTTTTGAAATTATAGCATTTGAAACTTTGAGGAATAGCTTTCAGAAATGTTTTCATTTGGGAGTTAAGATCAGTATGTATCTTATATTTGTGTATTAAGCACAGAGCTAGAGTCAGGATGAATTTAGAAGGAAATGCCAGCCTGGGCCTGCCAAAAGTGAAAAAAACCAAACATAGTATTTCTTATTTATATAACCCATGAACAATAAAAATCATAAATATGAAAACCTTCATTATTACGTAATGTAATTTCTTGGCAAAACAAATAAAACAATGTGTTACTCAGATTTAGCTTTTCACTTTGAAAAGAGCCAAGCTAGCTGTTTCCATCTGCCTCAGCCATAATGATAATCCAGCATAAACAGAAAATTCAAGGAAAGTGATAGCATGAATTGTTTTTGGCTTACAAGTGATCTCTGACGAGTACGATGCAAGTTTGCTCCACTAACACCTAGTGAGAAAAACAGAAATACAGTGCCTTTAAAAAGTATTCACCCCCTTGGATGTTTTCCCCTTTTACTGCTTTTATAAATAGAATACTGGTCAATATAATTTGGCATTCATGACAACAACAAAAAACTCTTTAATGTCAAAGTGACATAAATTATGTCACTTAATTAAAGATATAAGTGATTGCGTAAATATTAATCTCCTTTATAGTGACTGACCTAATTCAACAAAGGTCCAGCCAATTGGTGCTAGTTGACAGTTGACACCTGTGTGTAGGTCCAGTCACTGGTTAATCAGTATTCCTGGCTACAGTTACACCATGACGACAAAAGAACACTCCAAGCAACTCCGCGAAAAGGTTATTAAAAAAGTATAAGTCAGGGGATGGATACAAAAACATTCCCAAGTCACTGAACATCCCCCGGAGTTCAGTTAAAAACCATCATTAAGAAATGGAAGGAATATGGCACGTGTAAATCTGCCTAGAGCAGGCCATCCTCACAAACTGAGTGACAAGAAGGAGACTAGTGAGGGAGGCCACCAAGACACCTATGACTACTCTGAAGGAGTTAAAAGCTTCAGCAGCTGAGATGGGAGAGACTCCGCATGCAACAACTGTTGCCCGGGTTTTCATTGGTCAAAGCTTTATGGGAGAGTGGCAAAGAGAAGGACTGTTTAAGAAAGCTCATTAAATCTCCACGACAGTTCACCCAAAGGCATGTGGAAGACTCCAAGGTCAACTGGAAGAAGGTTCTTTGATCTGAGGGGACCAAAATGGAGCTTTTTGGCCATCAGACGTTATGTTTTGCGGACACCAAACACTACACAAAAATTGCAGTGTCCAGATGTGCAGGCCTGATTGAGACTTGTCAACACAGACTCAGTGCTCTGATTGCAGCCAAAGGTGCATCTACTACATACTGATTTGAAGGGGGGGAATACTTATGCGATCACTTATTTCATTATATATTTTTAATTAACTGACATTACTTGGTTACATTTATAAAAGCAATAAAAGGGGAAAACATCCAAGGGGGTTAATACTTTTCATAGGCACTGTATATATGGCCATACAACAATACCATCCAAAAAAGAGAACTTTTAAGTTTTATTTTGCCATCCACACCTTTGGTTTCGTCTGTAAGGATGGAAGTTTGAGAGCTCGATGGGCCTTGGGTCTTGATTGAAAACCTACAGTTGACAGAATCATGGGAGAATTGACCTTCTCTCGCTGCTCTCTGTACCTCAAGGCATCTTAGTACCCATCACTGCAAATGATTCATTGGCTCACAAAGTGGGATTACACACACACACACACACACGCACGCACACACACACACATGCACGTGTGTGCACATTCACACACAAATGCTTACAAGCTTAGCGTGTAACCTCAGAAGGTCAGTATATGGAAAGACGGAAGGTGACACCTCCTGACACAGACCCCCCTCATCACCACTGTATCCCCTGTTCACAAAGGAGCCGGACAATGAGGAGGATGATGAGGTACAGATACACACATACACACACATCCCGGTATGAGTCCCAATCATCAGCCATGTCTATTCCCAACATGCTCTCATGTCTCAGGTTGATGTAGAGCTGAAATACACATTATATCGTCAGGCAGATGTAAGTAGCTGTGCACAGAGGTGCTCATTTTCCCACTGATAGCCACGCCAGCAGAATGTAACTCTATTGATTTGCTATAGCAGGAACTGGAGGCTATTAAAAAGAGAATATATCTCTGGCCCTGTGAAAAGGCCAGTACACTGGAGGAGGAGAGGAAATAACACCAATTTGATGGAAACACTTGATATGCAATGTGATCTCACCAAGTTGCTGATGAAAAGCCCACTGGTGAGGGAGAGAGAGAGAGGTGGCTGAGTGCACAAAGCAGACTCAAATGCTCCAAGTGAATAATAGACTCATACTGTGTTGTTGGTGTCTTGTACATGGCTCTGTTCTCTACTGGCCAACAACATAGCAATTTACAAGGGAGCATATGCATGAATGCAGACTCAGGCGCTCATCTCAACCCTTCCACTTTGGTTACATAATCCAAAAACTAGTCCCCATCCAATGTTCCACCTCTCTCTGCCCCCCGTTCAACTCTCTCTTTCACCCCCTCTTGTGCCCTCCACAGGGCTTCCCTCTTTCTCCTCACCTCATATTCCGCCCTCATCTCTCCTTCCACTCTGCCGTGTCCCTCCATTCCCCTCTGATCTCCTCTTCTCCTCCCCCTCCTCTCGCTCAATCAAATGGTAGTATGTATCTGCTCGCCCACTGCCGTTGGCTAGGGCGGCGCTTTGAACCCAAGGATGAAAGAGCTGATCCTGTAATGAGAATCTTAATGCAGAGAAACTGTTTGGCTCTAACAGACACACACACACACACACACACACACACACACACACACACACACACACACACGACACACACTCAGGCTTTGAAAAAGTGAATTTTACAGTGCTACTCTGCTCACAGCTCGGCTGCATGTCTAATGCGAGCTATTTTGAAATTCTGCTGCCGCATGAAAGTTAAGTTAAAGTGGTTATGTAATTTCAAAGTATCACTCTCACTTGTTGGGGATGGATTGCATGCATACGTTCAGAGCATGGAACTGGTCTTTTTACAGAAGTAAACAACTGACATGGGTGTTAGGCTTGTAAGCTTATAAACAATGGCACAACGAAATCCACTCGCGTAACAGATCCTCTAAATTTGGACTCAGGCATATGTATAGAAACAGGACAGACGGTAAGACATGCATTAAGATTGTATTTTTGGCATCATCTTCCATGAATGAAGTGTTATTTAGCAATCAAAGACAAGAAGGTAATTCATTTTTGCAACAACCCAGATCTTGTTTTGTAGGTTTGGCCATCCTTCCCAAAATCTATTTCTCATACTATCCATAGATAGATAGATAGATGGATAGATAGATACTTTATTGATCCCAAGGGTAATTTAGACATCCAGTAGCGGCATACAACTTACAACAACAAACATGACATAAAACGTCTGTCACATCTAACATCTAACACACCCCACCCCCACTCCCAACTCCACCAAGTTAAAAACCGTAAAAACTGAAAAAACTGAAAAGCAGACCTGCCAGAAAATATTAAATTAGATTAAACCTTTGCAAAGAAATACATAAATACTGTAAGAACCAACGAAACAGCAGTGCCTTAATGTAGGTTGTAAAAATGAAACAGGTTGAAACAATTTGAAAAATGCTGTAGCACCAGTCCCCTCTGACTGGGCAGCTCTTGCAGGCCTGAGCAGGCACCACCCACCACCCACCATTTTTCTGCATCAGCCCTGCCGGTGTTTTCGCTACCACTGCCTTGTTGGGGACATGGCTGAGGGCGATGACTGTATAGTTGTGACATCACAACCTTATGGAAGTCCTGACGGCTCAATTAAAGGCACAGTTTCTGAATACAGGTTGTTTCTCTGTGGATTGAGCATTTTCATACTTTCACAGTATTTCTATAGCACCTAGATCTGCTTTATAATCTAAAAAGACATGGAAATCTCATTCAATATGGGACCTTTAATATTTTTCCTCCAAATTAAGTGGCTCAGATAACCTGGCTGTACTATTAGTCTGTGTTTAAAAACTGTCTGATTATCTCACCACTTCTTGCACCTTCAGATGTCATGTAGTGGGTGCTTGAGTGTTGGGGCAATCGTGAGACTCCACTGTAATATAATCAAACTGTGAGATGACTATATCAGAACAATAGTAGCTTTGTCCAATGGAGATACATTTAGGTGAAGACATGATGTAAATTCAGAGCTTTATTTGTGAGATAAACATGTGTCCATTCCTATAATTAATTTTATGTCTGACAGTGTCTTACCGATATCGATCACTATGTGTTGTAGTGATAAAAATTGCCACTGCCACTGGCTGACTATTTCAGTCAGCATCCCCTCCTTCTACTATCTGCATGTTAGTGTTTTCAAAATCCCCATCCCTACAGGAAACAACAATAGAAACCTACACACTGAAAATGGCAGGTTGCCCTAACACCAACCTGGTTGCTAATGGTATGAACCTAAACAAGCAAGCAGCTGTTACCTTGGTCAGCAGAGGTTTAGCCATTTTAATGCCAGGGCTAAGCTCCCCACATACAAAGCAAGCCTAAGTATGTGTACAGGTTGTGGTGGTATTTAATTACTTTTACAGGATAGACAACAAATGTAATATATTTAGTACTAATTTGCAACATCAAATATGCTTTGAAAGACTATAATGCGGCCAAGTTTATCGATTCAACGAGAAAACATTGTTAATTAGTGGATACAATTTTTTTTGGCAGGGAATGTTAGCGGCAATTACATTTCTCCTGAAAACACGTTTTATAAAAACATTATTTCTAGACACGTGGTGATGAGGTGGTTGTATTGATTGAATGACCGTAAAATGGCATGATGATGTGAAAGCATTTTGCGTAGTACATAGGCTATATACTGTATATACTTAAATGTTTGTGACAGCCCCAGGAAAGAAAGAGTTCACTTCCCATAGTGATGTCACTGCGATACCAGAACTCAGTAACTGCTTTTGCATGCACAATGGCCTGACTGAATGGTCCTAATTAGTCATTATGAAAATAAGATTCAAGTTTTAATAAACTGCAATTAGCCTTTAAATTAGTACAGAGCTACACTTGTCGCAAGTCACACGAGCACGTTTGCCATGCACTCCACTCCTGTATAATAATGTCCCTAGTGGTTTACAGCAGCAGTCAAACATTGTGTGGTTGCTGAAAGGTTCTAATCTAAACCACGTGGGAGGAGAAGTAAGTGCTGGCCTTGGATGTGTGTCATCCTTGTGTGTGTCAAACAATAGCCTTTCAGGAATCCGAAAATTGCAGAAGTGGATTTTGGTAACTGTAATTTGCACAATGACAGCAAAAAAGTTCACATCTTTGTCAGGCTGGAAAAAGACAAGGTGAGAGAGAGAGAACATTCTTTGAATCTCACTTTCTGTATGTTTCTATAGATGCACTGAAACTCCTTTGTGGAAATTTAAAAGGCACAGTCAATAGTTAGCATTAGCAACATGATGATGTACTTTCTTGAATGTGACAACAATGCATGTGAAATCATATTACAAAGCTAAATAGCAGGATTTTTTGTACATCCTCAAGCCACAAGTTTAAGAGGACATCGGATGGGTCGATACTGCAGAAAGGCTTGGACTTGGAGTAGTGGAATGAAAGCTGTATCGACCCGCAGAGCAATGATCTGAGGCTGATGTTACTCCAGCCGACAGATTTCCCAGCAGCTCTTGCTCTTGAGGAGTCTTAAAAATGGCACAGATGTGAATATTTCCATTCCACCTTGACCTTTCGCTGAATATCGTGTAGCGCATCAGGATGCCATTTACTCTCTCAGCTAGTGAAATATTTAAACCGTGGGAGAAGGCTGCTTAAAGTGCACTGCTGATTCCTCCTCCCTTTTCTGAGAGAAATATGACAGAGGCAGGAGTCAACGGCACAACATCTATTTTGATATGAGTTATAAATTAAACATGGCAGTGGGGTGATGGAGCCTGGACAAACATGGACAAAGAGCATGGCTTTACATTTATGATTTACTGTCTCTGCAATCAAAACTCAGACAACCTCACCTGCTCTATTCCAAGAGCAAACACAGATTATGTATTATGCTCAAGATTTTGTAGAGAGGTCGATTTCTGCAGTTTTCAATTCAATTTCAATTCAATTCAATATGCTTTATTGGCATGAATGTAGAAGAGACAGTGTTGCCAAAGCGTTAAGTAATAATGAGATTACAGTAAAATTAAAAAGCAAAAGCAAAAAGGTACAATTCGTAAAATCAAGAAAATAGTAGTTTCACTGCAGTTTCACTCTGTACAGTGGAACCAGTGAGCTAATTTTAGCATGCGTTAGTTCATAGGTGCTGGACTGAATAAAGGGTATGTTTACATTTCATTTGTCCGTTAGACTGTCTTGTTATGTGTATTGGTAAAAATATAGGGAAATTTTGTTGGATATAGCTCCTGAAGAGACTTGAATGCAGTAGGGTGGTTGTGGCAATGGCGCAGCAGAAGGACATATGTGGACACTATTTAGGCACTTCTCCTTAAAGGAGAGCCGATGGACATTTAACAGCGGTACAGCTGGTATCCGGCCTATGTATTGTCATCTTGATACGACTAATTGATGAACCTATGCTTACCTATACCTATACTATTTCTATTGTCTTTCCACTGTTTGACTGCAGCTGAAGATTGTGCTCTTGTTCTTTCTGAAGACGTGGGTTTGTGTTTCCCAAAATTTGAAAATCAATAAACTTTAAGTCATAAAAAAAGATTTTGTGAAAAGGTCAGTCATAAACCAAAGGACAGCTGACTAACTGTTGCTGCTGATTGGCTAAAATGGGGTGTTGCAGTGGCACGCTTTTAGAAAAAAAAGCACCCTTCAACGAAAACACAAAACAAAAAAACAACGGAATTTCGACTTTCACAGCTCATGGAACTGGCTTTTGTTGACACTTGTGCGAGGCGTCATTGGATTAAGCAGAGTTTCTTTTCAGTTTTCAGTTTGTACCACCCCTACATTTTAGGGGCAGGGTTAGGAACTAACAAACAGCTAACAGACTCTCAGAAAAATGGGGCTTTGGTCCAATGAGACATTTAGCTAGTGATGATCTGGAATAATTGGGTGTCGGAACAATGACATGACATCATAGTAAGCTAGTTACATAGTTATTAACGTTCGCAGTTTATGCTTAAGCAGACAAACACACTGAGAAATTGTTAATACAATCTTTAGGATAGTGCCACAGGAATGAGTACTAAAACCCAGAATATGTTCGTATTTCTGCACTTTTGGTTCCCTCATCTCATATCAGTGGGTTTTTTGAATGGGTTTACGGTTAAATGCCTGAAGGCCTGAAAGTCCTGCAGTTAACACAAGATCATTTCACATTTTGTTATACGACATAAAATACGTCAGTGAACACCCCACGTTTGAATTATAAAGCAAGAGTCTTAAAAGAGATGGGTTGCTAAATGAGACTACAGAGGTTGTTGGGGAGATTAAACATCATCATGCCAAACACCTAGGCTCATCTAATCACTAATCTACTCACTAATCCATTTTTACAGGCTGACTTTATTTGCAAACCATTCTAACTCTAACTTTACAACTTCTGGATTTATTAATTTATAGTAAACTGTGTATAGTATAGTGAAGTAAGACGCTTATCGCAATGTAGTTCATTAGCTTAGCTAATGAGCTTCATTAGCTTTTTACGTCATGGTGGTTCCATTAAGGCAGGCTTGGGGAATAGTGAACAGGATTACATGATCAGAATCCAAAAAAGGCAACTGTATTCTGGTAAAGTTGCAGAAAATGTAATTAGATTATGGATGCAGTAAAATATAGGATTACAAACAATCACAATTATAAAATAAAGAACAATAGAATATACTAGTCTATAACCATGCACTTGTGCATGCAACACAACACTTAACGAGTCTCACACAACATCCCTCTGATCTAAAGTGAAACCAAATACACTTGTTAAGATTAAATAAAAGTCATATTGATTTAATTTCTCTAGTCATTATTTGAATGTTTGGTATTGAAGTAATCCAAAAGTAACAGAAAGTGTAAATGTGTAAATGTGTAAAAGTGTAAATTTGGGGTATATATACAGTATATACATACACACACACACAAATATAAGTAAATAAAGTGCTCTTCATCTCTGAAGATTATCTTGCTGAACAAAAACGTGTATCATAAATTTATGTTTGCCACAGAGCTTATTTTCTGCAATAATCGAATAATCCCACATGCATTTTGTTGAGGAAACCAGCATGATGCTAACTTCTGGGCTAGCCTACAAATATACTGCATCCCTCCAGTACCCTTTTTTGTTCATGTGGTTTACGTTTTGGAATAAGATGTCACCCAAACTCTTCAGAAATCAAATATCGCTGTATACACACCATTTCTTCATGTGGTCAAATCAAAGGTTTGGGGTACGGGTTTAGCGAATAGTCAGCCTCGAGCAGGGAAGTCAAACCTTCCGTAATCCAAATGTGATGATGCATTCGTCAAAGTCTGGCCTGAGGCCCATCATGAATGCTGCAGATATAAAAGGTATGAAACATTGCCTCAGCCTTCTATATTAGGTGTTTTTAAAGCCTCCCAGTGCTATGTAAATACAGTATAAACCTCATTTGGAGGATATGTTTTGATTTTTCCCAAATTGGCCACAGCAGAGTGTTGGAAGTAAGCTGCTCCAGACACACATGACAGAGCTGTGAAAGCCAACAGAGCCTATTCTTAACTGTTAAAACAGTAAAATTCCTCTCTCGTCTTAATGCTGCACTTAAGACTGGTACAGTGTACTTGTGCCCTATCACAATATAAAGCCTGCACCACAACAGCAAAGTCGCACTAAACATTAATGGTTTAAGAGTCTGGTCTTCACCAACTCTTCCAAACTCCCTCCTTCTTCGCTGATTCTCTATCACTATGGCAATTTGTGAGTGAAAGTTAGCCTGGTGTCAGAGTGGCCAAAACAAATGCAGCCTTATCTCTATGGTGCAGAGGCAAGAGCAGTTACGCACAAGCATCCACACACAGAGGCAGAGATTAGAGAGGAGACTGTGCCTGGGCTTCCTATTATTAGAGCAGAGGTTTATGGTTGGAGAGAGCTGCAGGGAATCACTGAGATTAAATTACACAGACGGGGAACATCAAATACAGGAGAAACTTCCCAGGCTCTGAAGAGAATGATGGGGTTTGGATGAGTTGGGAATAGAGAAGGAGAGATATTGGAGCGGTGTCTTAGCTAAAGCGTGCAGATTGTTCTTTTTTTCCATGTTCAGAGATATGTCTCTCAGACTTTTTAAACCGGACATTAGCCGGCTTGGTCAGTGGAAGTCTCTAGTGCGCTCGCTTCAAATGCACATCCAGGCATGTTATATGTCTGCACATGACAATAACCAATCAGAGAGCTTGTTACATCGGCTAATTTGCATTGTTTTACCAGCTCAAGGACCAAAGTGTCACGGAAAGGCTAAATGGAGAGGCTAAAAGGAGAAGCTAAATGACTACACAAATCAAATAGCTAATAGGAAAAGGAAAATACAGATCGATAAAGGAAATTGCCCTTTTAAATGCCTGATTAAAATCTGTATTCTTAATTCAATTTGTGAATCCAGCTATTTATTTGTCTTTTTAAACTGTATTTTCAAATAGATTTTTAAATTCCATTATTTACTTATGAATTCATTGGTGCATTTTTAGATGATGTACTTATTGACTGTTAAATGTTGTTTTTGTAAATCCCTTTTTAATTTGAACTATTTATTGATGGATTAATATTTATTTTTAATTCCTCTTTTTATTGCCAATTAAAATATCAAATAATGAATTGCTTTGTAATTTAGTCTATTTATAAATAGATTAATAAATTAATTTGTAAACTAATTTATTAATGACTATATTTATTGTACAATTAGTTAAAAACTGTATTACTATTTCCGTGACACTCACTACAAGTGTCACGGAAATAATAATAAAGTTCAAACAACAAACAACATCCAAGCAGCTTGGAGAAGTCAACAGACATTGCTATTTCCATTGTAAAAACTTTTACTGATGTAATTACGATGCCAAAGCAAATCATCTAATCTGTGACAATGAGGCAGTACATGCAGCAACAACGGAGTTAAAATTATAAAAGTTTGTAACTTTGTCAGACTGTATAGTAGCGAGAGCTAAGGTGACACTAGAACATGGTTTCATAATTTTGTCATTGAAAGAGAGTCATAGTGGATCCTAGATACTGGAGAAATCATTACATGCGAGTTATACTTTTTTGAAGAGTAAGAAATGAATCATTGTTAAACTTGATTAAATTCCAAATTCAAATTTGTTCTGTAAAATTGTGTCGCTGGCCAACAATGGTTCCAGTCAGATGCCAGTGATTGCAATGTGGTTATGAACCAACTAGTGCCAACAAGTGGCATTGTGTCCACGTCCAATAATCATCCAGTCAGACCGTCTCTCACAAACCAGGAAATATTGATCATATGAAAAAAGTTCATGCATAGCTAGCTTTTTTAATACAACATTTGTCTCACAATTGATTGACCATTTTATGTGCATCTACATGTAAATTAAAATCCCTTCATATCATTTTAAGCCTGGGGTGTTTGCAAGGGCCAAAACACTTCATCCAAGCTGTCTTTGATCACTACTCATTGGAGAAGTATGACTTCAGTGCTTTCAACCTGAAAATCAGGTAGGGCATAATATAAAGAGCAACAAAGTCCAGCTAGTGAGGAGATCTTTGTGGATGACTCACGCCTAACCCTGACACCAGGACATTTACCAGGAGGGTTTGTGCCATTTGTGAGCCAATGTCAACTGATTATTTTTAGACACAGTCAACTTATTTTCAGTTTTTATGTAGTGTTCAGCTGCTGAATGCAAACCGTGTAGCTTAATAGCTGAATACGGACATTGCTAGGACATCCAACTGACAGCCAGGCAACATCCGGGATGTCAACACAACCCTCATTTTTGATGCACAGTATGTTTAAACCATAGTAGTGTGTCCTGATAGGATGTTTGATCAATGGTCAGCAATACTGTAGAATAACAGACAATCATAAAAAGATAGGAAGTGGTTTTAACACGAGTCAAGATTTCCTTTGTTATGGTTTACATCTTTAATGTTTCACAGAGTTTCTCTTCTATTGCAAAGCACCCTTAAACCTTTTGTAAATCATATTCACATCGACTGTCTCAATGACTTTTGCATTGTGGGCGGCGCACTTTTATTTCTCTTTGGCCATGCTGGTAATCAACTAATAATTTCAGCCCTGGACATTTTGTGCCCTCTGTGTCTCGCTTTTCCTTTCCCAACAGGATTGGAGAAAATAAGTATATTAATACTTGATATACCATCTGACAGGCACATCAATTCTCTTGTTTCAGATTAACTGAAACAATGGAGATAAAACAAACTCTGAAGCTCAAAGCTTAAACATCTAACTGCAGTACAGAAGTCAGTGGAATCTTCTGACGCTGCTATTTTCCCACTGATTATCTGTATAGGAACCATTACCTGAGAGACCCTGAAGTGTTTTCTCTATCTCCCACATCTTAATAAACAAGTTTATACCTCTGAGGCAAGACATTTTCAGTACACGTATTTGCCTTTGGTGAATTACTAAGGCCTAATTCAACAGCTCCTTTCTGCTTCAGCAAGCCATTATCAGCATGAAAAGGTGAAGGAAATGTGTTGTCATGGCTACATGGTTTGCCATTTATGTAGTCGGAAAAACATCTGTGTATCTCCCTCCTTTGTCTCTGCCTTCTTTCACACTTTTCTTCCTCCAGACCAGCCAGCTTTTCCAGCTTCTTGTCATGCCTCTGACTTGAGAGGGCAGTGTACGCTACATAACTCTAGAGCAGTACCCACCCAGGTTCCTCAAAAGGGTATTCATTCCTTTTCAGCAGTTACGTCAGCAGATTATGATGCAGGTGTGAGAGGAAAGAAGTGTTCCATGCCGTATTAGCATACAAGTAGTCCCTGCTGTGAAGTCAGGCATGGCTGGCTGGTGGGAGGAGGAGGGAGGAGGGGTTGTATGTGAGGCGAGGATTCTCCTACAATGACGCAGAAACCCTGCAAGGTCTATTTTTAAACCTATTGAAGTGTGCAACACCCTTTCGGTACTGTAACCTTCAACTGCGCCTTCAAACCAAAACAAACAGAGACTCAGAGGCAGGGGAGGAGAAGGAAAGTGCAACAGCAACAATACATTCAGCTCTTTCCATGGCTGTGGGGCTTATAGAGCCACAATGAAATATGGATTATGACTCCATATTGCTGAGATGTGGTGCTTTTAGGTTGAATGATTGTCTGGCTTGGAATAAGAATAGGGTCGAATGGATGATCCCCACTAAAATGACTTGGCAGCACTTGAAAGCTGCGACCGACTGAGATTCTTTCCTGGCCAAACACAGTATAGCCTGTATTCATTAAAGTCTCAGCTCCGGGTTTATCAGCGAATAACAAAGACTGGATGGGGCTTTTTTATATACTCTTTATCTTCCCCTCTCTTTGGTCTTTTTCTTCTTTTAATCAAGTGAAATGTTGAGCGTCCTTGAATTGCAGATGTGCTTCCCACTCGCGGGGCAGTATCTTTGGCTCACGAGCCTCTGAAATGTCCCCACCGTACTGTACATGCCAATAACCAGGAACAGGTGCTAGCCTCACTTCCTAACATTCATGGCAACAGCTCTAATCACGGGCTTAATATAGAACTGTACGTGTTGATCAAGGTCAACACCTACCAGCGCCTATCGACAACCTATGACAGGATGGAAAAGTTGTCATTTTCTTCATCATTTTAGACCAGATTACATGATTTACCTCTGGCCTACTGATCTAAAATCCTTATCTGGTAACAACTACAACCCAAAACAGCTCCTCTCTTTGTTCTCTGGCATTGAGCTGAAATACTGTACGTGGACCCATCTATCATTGTTGGAAACCTTGTCATACATAGTAGTACTGTGTTAAAATACAGTTGAAATGTTTCATATACACTATGGGATGACTCACTGTCTTGCCCTTTGCCTTGTAAACACATGCGCTTCCGCCATTTGGACCTTCAAATCAAGGCTTTAAATGTGTGTCTGTTTGAACAAGTGAAAAACGTTTGCCAATGTAGTGAAATAATTATTCTTTCCATAGCACTTTAACTTGGTTCATTAATTGTTTAAATGCAAAATATTTGACGTAATTTGACCTCAGTGCCATTCGTTTTCATTTGTTCAAAAACAGACCAACAGCTGCATCTTTCACAATGTAAACATATGGGGAGAAAGTATTTTTGAGTCCCTGTGCATCACATAACGTTGCAATTACACGGTTTGAAAGGGTGGTGCTGTTTTGGGGGATTTAGTTTCCCCTATTTGCCATCTTTATGCTTAGCTACACTAACTAGCCACTGGCACTAGCTTCAGAGTGGTATTTCTGGGCTGAGAAACACCCTTCAGTGCAAACACAAGCCATGTGTGTTGCGTGCACAATACTGCTGGGCATGTGGGAGATAGAGTATGATAAGCACCTGTGTGTAATATGTGAAGCTCATGTAAGGAATGTATCTCTCTGAAGCAGGGGGAGAGCACACTCTGAAACAAACAAGATGGAGGAACAGCAAGGCAACACCCCACACCCTGGGAGTCTCCCAGCTGGTGTGACACCAGACCATCTGTGGGCTTGTTTATCCCAGAGAGCTGAGGTGGTCATGTGGAACTGTGTGTGTGTGTGTGTGTGTGTGTGTGTGTGTGTGTGTGTGTGTGTTATGCATATTGCTTTCTGTCATGTTTTGAGTTTTTGGTTTAGTTATTTCCTGTTTTATTTTGAAGTTCTCTCCTCGTGTGTCATGTTTTGCTTCTCGCTTCCACCCTTTGTCCTTTTCCCATCTTTTTTCCTGTTCACTTTACCTGCCTCCTCTGTTTTTGTTTTCTTTTGTTACCAGCCTTTTGTTGCCTTCCTTTCATACTTTAAAAGGTATTTTTGATTTTTGATTTTTGGATTTTGTGTTTGAACTTCGGCCCTGTCTCCTCGTGTCTTGCATTTGGGTCCCTTTTTGTGTTAACCGTAACAGTACAAACCAGCCAACTATGGACCCAGATTAGACTATCCATTAATGGTTCGTAACCTAACAATTAACTCCAACCTCAAGAAAAGCCTCCTGTTAATCAGCCAACAGCCTGCTAGCCTCCTACCAAGCTCCTCATCATCACTGTACCAAGCTCCTCGTCATCACTGTGCCCAGCTTGTTGTCATCACTGCTGCCCGGGTCCTTGTCAGCTCACCAGGTGACTCCTCTAGAGTTTCGGTGCCGGGTCTCCCGGCTGACGCCGCTTGAGTTTCAGCATCGGGGTCCCAGCAGATGCCTCGCCAAGCCTTCTCCTGGGTTGGTCGGTGCCTCTCCAGTCCCTGGGTCAGTTTGCGCCTCTGCAGTCCCTGGGCCACCAATGGGGGACCGGGGGATGATGGCGGCCTGGCCACTCGTTCGTTCACTCATTTGTTTATCCACTCTCCCCTCGTGTCTTGCGTTTGGGTCCCTTTTGGTGTTAATCATAATAGTTTTCCACTCTGACCTTAAGGCTTAAAGAAAAGTGATAATTCAGGCTCAGGACTAAAATAGTTTCTCTGGTACAGGCCAACCCAGTTAATTACAGCAGCATACACAATGGGAAATGGTGGTTGGTGGCTGGTTTGGATACTTAAGAGTTCCAGAAATAGCAACAAACTGGATAAGCACCTTAGAATATTTACTGACCATGCTAGTACACTGATACTAACTGACAATCAACCACAAAGGGTGTGCTATCTGACAAGAAACCAGTTATGTGAGCAAAGAATTGTATTCCTATACACAAAGGCACTGACATTACTCACAACATCAACCAGAAATGTTTTACATGCGACTGTGATGTGATGTCACTCTTGTAAGAACAAGGGTGAAATCACAACTCACAAAAATTGCTTTTCCTCCTAATCCTGCACAAACTACTCCCCAAAGCACCGGCGGAATTAATTTGCCACATTGGGGGATTCTGAGCAATTTATTTGCCACACCAATCTCAACTGAGATTTAAGATTTCATCACTGCAGACGAAATTCAGACTAAGATTTATACTTAATGGTCATATCCAGTGTTTTAGCTTTATACAGGCTGCAACGTACACTACTAAAGCCTTATAGGCAGCCATGACTGTCTGCACATACATGTTTCAGAAATATTAGCAGTGGTAAGTAACCAACAATATTCATTGAAGAACAGCATTTGAATACAATATTGAGACATTTGAGACATTAAGACATTTGTACAGAATTGTTGTACTTTTCACTCCAACAGCTATTGTCACTAGTTACTTTTCAAATTACATAAAATATGATAAGTTCATAAATTACAATGCATTTTTTTAATGATTAAACCATTGGTCCCCTCTCAGCCCAGTCACCAAGATAAAATGTTAATGCAGTTAATGTTTCTGCAAATGACAGATTCACATTTGTACATGTAATAGGCTATGGACCATATTGATATTTCTACAAAACATTTCATATCCTGTTGACATAACATCTCTGACCTGACTGTCACATCCAGACGTGAAGGGGATTGTGGTGGAGTTATAGGCAGGAGGCTGCCGAGCCAGTGACCACAGTTCCAAGACTGTGCTTCAATATTTGTAAGCATGACACCACTGGATAATTTTAAGGAGACCTTGGGACAATTTCCAGCCATGTTTGTGGCAGCATAACAGGTATTTTAAGCCAAAACATGTTTTCCTAACCCAGACTAAGTGGAGTTGTTTTGCCTAGACTTAACCAGAGCATAAGCACAGCAATGTGACAGCTACATTTTAAATTGAACCTAAAGAACTTCACACATGGTTTCATTTAAAAAAAAACAATTTAAGGCCCAAACTATCTCAAGAACTCAAAAAGAAAAGATCAGAGATCTCCCATGAATCATCTCATGAACTCCCAGGTTTCATCTTGGGACCTTTTGGAACCACTGAACTAAACTAGCTAACCCTATTAAAAGTTAAAACTAGCTCGAGCTTGACCAGTCAAAATGTTTATGCATTAATGCAGCAGTATTAACTACCTAATAATAATATAGAATACTAGTTACAAAGGAACTTTGAATACATTTTGCCGATATAATTACTGGAGTATTTGTACAGGCCCATGTACTGTTGTATTGCCACTTTCACTAAGCTTCGGAGTAATTCTTACTCTACTCCATGTATGTTTTCCTTTCATATACACCAAAACAGCATTATAAAATGTACAGAATGACAGTAATCAGTTTTTCACCTATGTGTACATACTGTAAGTCTTTGACAACATGCTAGTTTCCTCCTCAGACCTTTGCGTCACACAGAAGTGCAAATGTGATTATGTCTTTGCTGAGTTAAGCTGTTGGAAACCTAAACGTTGATGAATGTTTGGCTTGTTCGTTCATTCACATGACATCCAAGCCCATGATACAGCCAACCAGTGTGATTACTACGCCATTTTCAAGCCTGTAAACATGTACACTGTGACATCAACACATATGCACCTTAAAATTAACAGGCAGATTGGATGAGACTTTGAATGAAATGTGATGGTTCTTCCAGGACCAGATCATAAAAAGCACTCCACCGCACATCCATTGAGTCACATGACTACTTCCCCTGATTACTGAGATGTTCACCTCTGCCTTCAAGCCCTGGACAGATCCAAAGTTTACAGTACATAAGCTTCAGGCTGCATGTTGCCACAGACAGATTGCACAGTCAAGTCTCCATTTTTAACCTGAAGTTGCCCTCACGACACAGTGGCAGCTCCTATCATGCGACTATCCGTACTATCTGCTCATGCAGAGGATTGCCCAATGGCAAAGGTTGGTGCTGGTTAAACATTAAAAATAGAACAAGCAATAAGTGCGCTTTCCACAGATCATGTTCAACTGTAGTTTATTTTATTAAAAAGACCAGGGTGCAAATATGAAATTAAAAAAAATAAAGACAAGCATATAATTTTTAAGCATTTAATACAAACTTAACAATATAAACTATTTCAGTCCCTCTTGACATGTAAGACACTGACTCAAAATACTTTGTTATACCGTATTTTTTATCAAGTATTGCACAATGTAGGTACAAAATTAATATTCATACGATTACATTTTGTCCATAGTATAGCAAAATCTTTACCTCTTAACAGAAAATACAATTCATCTTTCAGAAAAAGCAAATATTCCTACACTTGAGTTCCACCACTTAGGAATACTCTGTACACAATCTTTAGACTATTTAATGTATTTTTTTTTTTTAAAAGATGGATTTCTTTAACAATTATCTTTAAAAAAAGAAAAAAATAAGGAAAAGCTGCAGCAGCCATCACAGATCACTGGAGTAGTAAAAAGATATAAATGCAACACCATGTCATAGAAACAATATATACTCTGATATCTTACAAACTCTGTACTAAATTAAATTATACAATTAGAAAAAGACCAAGTAACCCCACTTAGTAGTGCCAATTCATAAAAATCAGCCTTGTCTTATTCACCTGTAAAATACTGCAAGAGGCCAAAGCTTGAAGTTTGTATTTTCTTTTTTTTCCTTCTTTTTTTAAGTTTTTGGAGAATTTTCTCAACATGGTAAAAAATGTTGTGCTTGGTTGGCAAAAAGGAAAAAGAAAAACAATGATGCATGTTGAATTGAAGTAACCAAGCTTGGATGTGTTTGTACAACAAGCTTTTAGTAGACACAAACTCAAGGGGGCACAGTAGAAACACCCTTGGGCACATGCGCTTGACTGACTAGACACTATATCCTTGACAGTCCAGTATCTAAGTGTGTGTTTTGTTTTTCCTTCTCTTTGAACCACCACCATTCATAAATAACATATCGATGATGAGTTTAGTTAGCCATGACTGGCTGGAATTGCTGGTTAGAATACTGCATGTTGCTCAGACTGAAGTTGAGGCCATCCATTAGGGACTTGTCGTTGAGGCTTCCGTAGGCCGCAAACATGTCAAAGGCATTGTTGTACTGCAGAGGGCCGAGCCCCAGGGAGCCCTCCCCGGGGAACACGGCTCCAGGGCTGGCCTGGCCCTGCAAGCTGGGGAACACAAACTCCTTGGCGTTAGGGGACAGAGCAGACGCCTTCTGCTGCTGCTGACCCAGGCTCAGCCCGTAAAGTGAGTGCATGGAGGTGGAGATGGCTTTCTGCTTCAGCAGGGTGTTGACATTCAGACCCAGGTTATTAGTAGGGGAGGTGCGGGCCACCTTGCTACTACTGCCACTGTTGGCATTGTTGCCGCGGCCACTGCTCTTCATCTTAGTGGAGCCGAATTTGGTGGCAGCAAAGGTGGCAGTGGTGAAGGTTAAGGGCTGGGTGGAGCGTGGCATGAACGAGGGACTCACAGCAGCAGACTGCCCGAAAGGAGGGGAGGGAGAGCTGGACTCTGAGGAAGCCCCAACAGGGTCGCTGATTGGCATGAAGACCTGGGCCTCAGGATTAAAGCTGTTCTTGATTTCCTTGTCCAACTCTGACCCATTCTCATTGTTATCATCCACATATAGAACCTTGACCGGTCCCTTCTCGCCAATCTGGTAGGAAACCTCAAACGGATCGATCCATACACTAAGGTCCTGAGGAAGATTATTCCGGACGTCTTCGATGTCTAACCCGCTCTCTTTGGCTGCCTGCTCCACCACAGGGTCCACTTTCTCCCCTACATGAATGCACCTGAACCCTGAACCTTTATATGGCTTATCCAGATACCAGTGGCCTTCATATTTTTTCTTCAGCTGCCTCTCGAGCTCTTCACCGAAGATATTCACACGTCGTCGAGGGAGTTTGTTGTATAAATAGGAAATAATAAAGTTGAGAGCTACTTGAATTTCAAGCTGCATAGCTGCTTCAGTGGCGAGGGTGATTCTTTTTCCGTCACCAAGTTGCTTTTTCTGAGCGCTGCAACAACCTCCAAGGCAGTGGTGATCGGTGCGATGACAAAACTCGGTGCCTGCTGCAAAAATGAATATCCTTCCTGCAACAGGGTTAGGTTCAGGATCCTGAAATAAAGTAAAACAGAAAAGCAGTTAGTATTAAGACATTTGTAGTTCAAATAATTAAAATAGAAATATATCATATTAGACATCATTATAGTCAATGACATTTCATGTATTGGCTAGTACTATGTATTCACCATCAAGTCCCCGCCCTCCCCCTTCTGCACAGTAGGGCTGTATCTCAGCTGTACAATATCAACAGCTATAAATAAACAGAGGCCACTGACTCAGAGACAGTGTCAGCAGTGTGTGTTCCCCAGCGGTCTACTGTGACAGAAATACGCAAGCACTGTTGACCTCTGCGTAGGGCGGTGATAGCAGGTGTCAATAGTCAGAAGGATTTGCAATTGCCTCATTTTGGCACACGGACATGTCCAGGCAAAACCCCTGCCTCGCACGACCAAGTGGCAGAATGTGTGTTTTTTTGTTTTTGTTTTACCCGAACAGGCTTTTCTGCTGTTCTCCCTGCACCGACTGAGCTACAGTGGGAACACGTAGAAGCTGTGCGACGACAATTGCTGTTACATAATCCAACATTCAAAGTCCAACCACGGCCATAAAAGCATTTCTACAACAGGGCAAGACACACTCGCTTGATTGCATGACGACAGTAACAATAAAACAAAAATCCAAAACGACTCGCTTTCTCTCCACGTCCAGCACTAATATAGCCGAGCAACTAGCAATAGCAACTTAATGAAGGGTGTGAACAGAAACGTAGCCAACTAGCCTCCTAGCTAGACGGCAGATACGGTTAATGTTTAGCTCGACCACAGCTGGTTGTCAGAGTTTCCTCGCAGTGACATCGTGTGTAGCGAGCAAAAGATACACAGGCACGGACAGCAGATAGTACCGTCACTGTTAACAGCGACACGAGAAGAAGATTGGCTTTAATATGGACTGACGATTGTGTTGATCGATACCAAGCTACGTAGCATCTGAAGTAGCAAGGTGGCTACTGCCCGGAATATTAGTAACGCTATAACACTAATGTTCGATAACACTATTGAGTATCAGTGTCCGAATCAAGAGATAAACACAAGAATGTACAGCTATTTTAGTTTCCGACTAAACCAATGTCATGCCATCGTTAAATTAATATTTACTTACATGGAAATTCACAGCAGGTCCTTCTCGCACCAGCCAGAGTCCGCTCCAGCAAATGTTGTTCTTGTACAGCCTCTAATATTGCTCTCTAATGGAGATGATAAAAAAAAAATGTTGTCGTCTTGATAGGGATCCAGGCGATTTTGCTTCTGTGGGGTACAGTTAAATTCCGATCCGCCAGCAGCCACGCTAACTCCCCACAGCCTGGGAGTTTCTACAACTCTGCCCTTTTAGACTGGGGCTGATTTGTTTTTATAGTAGTCCTCCGCCACGGACATGGAGGAGGTGGTGATGCGGCTCGCAGAGGTCAACACCCAGGAACGTGTTTCTATTGGCTGTGCGCCGACTCGTCATCAACCACCGCCCCAACTACCGCTATGATTGGGTTGTTTTGTGCTCAATCAACCGCCGGGTTCTATTTATGGTAGTGCTTTGCCTTTCATGTGCTATGGCCTATTTTATTCGAACAAGTTTTTGCTAAAATAACTTTTCAAAGCCATGTTGAGGGGAAAATATGATTCCTGAAACAATATAGAAAAGATTGTAACACCAACATGGTTTAAGGGTAAAAGACATGCATGTCTGTAAATGTGTGTTTATGTGATGCCTTCTTAAAAGTCCTCTGTGATCAGAGGTTGTGCTCCATCATGCATGAAACCTATAGCTGAACAAAGAGTCCATCGTGATGATAATGCTCAATAGTCTGTATAATTATAGCTGCCAGCCAGAGTCAACACTGAAATGAAACCACATTTGGCTCTGCTCTCCCACTACAGGGTTAAACAAGGCTGGATAGTCACTGGCGGAGGGACACACCTGTCACTGGTTGTGTTCCTTGCCCCTCACCAATGACATTTTAATGTTCTTGAGCCAGCTGTAGCTGTGTATCTAAACCAAACAGCCTTCTCCTAATGAGTGGCGTTCTATGATACACCACAATTTTCCGCCACTTTTAAACAAAACAGATGGAATCCTATAATTGCCATCTGTGTAAATATTGACATTATTTTCCCATTGTGTACCTGTGATAAAATTCTCTTCATTATGAGGTCTGTGGACTGTGAAAATGAATGGTTACACAATGGATCCTGGCTGCTCTGCAGTGCCTGCGCGCTGGCTTCTTGTTTTCAGCAGCTGTGCAGTGCAGGGCTTAAGCTCTCCACTGTCAGGCCTAAGGTGTTTGACGCCACAGCATGTTCTTACCTAACATGGGCTCTCACACTGCATGTTTGCACAATAAATACAATGCCACATGAATTATACATCTGGGAGAGAGGAGGAGGAGAAAAGACAGGCTGTTCTTTGGTAGCTGAGACACAAAAGTATATCCTTGCTAAAAAAACAAACAAAAAAACCAAAACACTCATGGTGTAGGTCATGTCTGTAAATGTTAAATTTGAGAGCTGATGTATGAGAGAGCTGCCTGCTCCTTACAGGCTCTCTTGAGGGAACAGCATGATAGTCACTATCATTTCAGGGCCATATATGATTGGTCTTAATCAATATAAATTCACTTCGTAGTCTGTTGTCAACGTCATTTTCTTTACTAAATCATGACAGCAGAAATGAAAAAAAAAAAGACACATTACTCTCCTCTTCATCCGCTGAGCTAAAACAAAGACATATGCTTTAAAGTACATTATTCATTATGGAAAACATCAGAGTGGCTGTGGACAGCCTGCTATATCCCTGATGAGGAAATTTGCTTTCAGAGGATGTGTGTTTCATCAGTCTTTAAAGTCATTCTTGTCTCTTAAAGTGTGTTTTTGTATTCATGACATTACTTCTGTGTGTCAGCAGGGGAGAGAGATTAGTCCCCCCACCATCGAGGATCTTGTGTGATGGATGACCTGAACACAAACTTTACACACCGTGGGGGCCTTGGAGAAATGCCAAGGCCACTGTAAGAAATACCATGAGAAGGTCCAGAATCCTTATCCTCATTCTCCCACTGTGTCTACTCAGTAAGTAGAGAAAGTAAGTAAGTGTTAGTTTTGGCTCTGGGTAGGTGGTGCCCATTTGCTATTCTCTACCAGAGTATGGATCTGGCGAATGGCAGAAGTTTCTTCCTGTTGTTGTGAGTCTGTGTGTCTGGGACCTGGAGGTAAACACAGCTAATGAAGTGAGATGTTTTAGCATGACTCATGCAAATTTTTTTAGTGAAGTCAGTTCACATAGACATTTCTCACCCCCTCTCTTCACAGAGCTGTGAAATCATTTTCTCTTTTCTCTGGCTTTGTAGCTGCACATGAGCTCTGTTCAATTTCCAGATGTGGTCAGTGGATTTTAATCTGCGTAACATCACATGCTCAGTACCGAGGGAGTTATATGTGACGGAAGGTATTATGAATTTGTGCCACTTTTTGCTTACTTACTACCAAGAAAAGAATGAAAAAAACAGCTTTTTATATGGAAAGAAATTGGGTTCTGGCATACAGAATTGACAGAGCTGGCAAAAGTATTGCTCATGCGAACATGCTGTATATTGGAAGTTGTCACAGGCAGCATTCATTTCTTTTGGTTATTTGACTAACACGAAGAGAGCTTGGATAGATTTATTTGATTCTATTCTTTCCACTGGACTTCAAAGCTCAAATGGTGTTCGGAGAGGTGACTTCATTCTTCTGTGTCTTACCACGAGGGCCTTCTTGATATCTTGAGCTCACAAATTTCAGCTGCAGGATAAAGCAGAGATGTCTTTCTTACCCTTTTCAATTTTAGGGCAAGGCAACTCATATAGTACTTTCTTATCTGGTTGTGTCTTTCCCTGGAAGATGAACAAGTATATTTCAAAATACAAGCCAAAATAAATAGATTGCTATAACAAATGACAGGCTCCTAGCTTTCCTGCAGTTCTTCATTAAACCCTGTGGTGCCCCTATGAAGACAGGTTCACTTATCTTTATTTCTTTTTATTCAACGTTTTATGACCTCTAACCAAGTGCAGCAGAATAAATCTGTATATGTATGGAAGATTACAAACAAAACATGTTGGGCCTTTTGTCCTTTTATGGGTGCAATATTATATATATAATAATATTCACATGATTATGTGGTCTGTGAGCAATGCTGAACCTACAGCAGGGGTCCTCAACATTTTTCGAGCTAAGGACCCCTTACCTAATAGAAAGACCGGGCAGGTACCCCTACTAAACATATTGTGTAAAATTCTGTTGCATATCAAACTGTGCCTACAACAAACCATATTCACACTGTGACCATTTAATTCTGACATCACACTCAGGGTGGGAAGCTCAAATGCTAGCTAGAAAAGGAATCATGTCATATGTAGAGAATTAGACAAATAGATGTCATTTCACAGCCTCACCCTCTCCAATTTCTTTGGTGGTTTCTATGAGTCTCTTGCTCGATAAGTTTTGAAACATTCCATGTACGTACATTTGTGATAATAATACAGATAACTGGCTAGTATGGTTCAATAATACATAGCTAGCTGACTAGTTTGCCAGTATGGAAAGGTGCTGCACAGTGATTTAGTGTTTTAGGTTAGGTTAGCTTGCTCACATTATTGCAGGGGGGAATCACTGGTAGACTCAGGACTTACAATGAATAATCAGTCTGCAGCTCCCCTCAGCTCTACATAGCACTTTAGCATTTTTCATCTCATTTCTTTTTAATTTTCTCGCCTGCAGCTTTACAGATTGGATTCACCCTCTCCAGCATTGTATTCAGCTGCAGCATGTACTGTTTTAAGCGAAAAGGATTTGATAAATCAACTGCATGCTACTTGCCCAACACCAAATGTCAGCCAGAGAAAGTTAACAGCTAATTTAGAGTTAGAGAGCTAGAGACCATATACAGCTAAAAGGAGAGTGAATATAAATGCTACTGTTGCTATGTATGTCCTGGATAAATAAGTTACATTTGCTAATAAGTTCACCGTATCAAATTAAAAGGTGATGTCAGTGTTGTGTTTACAGTTTGTTGCACTGACCCCAAGTGGCCAAAAAAGTTGGACAGCAGAAAGCTGGAAATCTCTAATACCGTGGCTGCTAGAAAACACATGCCTCCAGAGGCCTTGTTTGGTTTGTCCATTCTGGGCTACTGTAGAAGCATGGTGGTGCAACATGGTGGAATAACAAAAACATAAAGATTCATATTTTCAGGTGATCATACACTAATGAAAACACAATATGAATATTATATTCCATTGCTGCCCCCAAATCCTACTGAATCTTTACAGTGTAAAATCATCTGTTCTGTTTTTTACACCAGAGGCTAATGTCCAGAAAACTATAAATACAGCCAAAGGTTTCCTTTCTACTTTCAGTGAACAGCTTGGCATGAGTATTTCCAGTAATGATGCACCAATTTACTTATACCCTTGAACACAGACATCTGTAGCCTTCACACATGCACGTAGCCTACACTGTCTCTGTCATCTGTGCAGCGATCACACCACCTGACACACAAATGTCCTTATACCATCAGTAATCGAATGTTTAATGTGAAATACACTCTGATGTTATGTCTTTTGCTGATGTTTACTGTTCTAAGTATTTCCACACATCATCCACTAAGGAAAACATAATTATGACTATGATATTCCATTTCTGATCCTAAATCCTTCGCACTGGACCTTTAAGGCAAGACTTACTTTTGTTGACACTCACTTTAGTCATATGAGATGACAGTGTAACAGTTCCACAAGTAGAAAAGGGGCACAAAGTCAGTGAACTAACTCAATAACAGCAGTATCGCCTGAAAGTTTGCTTACGTAAGCTAACATCAGCTACCATAAAGTATTTATCTGCAGCATGTATGAGCTGTTTACACAGAGAAATCATTTTAAAAGTTGAGAAATTGAGTCTGTGCTTTGGTACATGAGAGTCCTCTGGAGTCTGGTGTGCGTGGGGATCGGGTATTGCTTCCTCTTGAGTTGTTTACAAATGCTGTGGCAGGCAGCGGGAGGTCAGCAAGAGCTCTTTTTCACACCAGTGCCAGGAATGTCATTAATATAAGCAGTGGTAATATTTGCCACCACAGCACCCCCAGACCATCTCATACCTGCATGCTTGGACAAACACAGGCATTGCTCGGTGAGTGTGAGCCTGAGCTTCCTCACCATACATCTCCAGAAGGTGGATGAAGTGGTGTTTATGTGGAATAATGAGCGTATTCATAGCATGTAGCACCCAGCAGGTTTCATATTTGAGCCGGGTTACAGTGTTTTGACCCCTGGAAAGATTCATATCAAGCCATCTGGAGGAGACGGAAGGTTACACAATAGGGGATCAGCTGTGCTCCTCCCACTTAAATACCATTCTGCTCCACTATTCGGTTTCATGTCGAAGGATTATGTTGAGCATGCCGGGTGCTGTGTCATGAATCAGCCAACAGAACAGAACACAGTCGCATTAAGCTTAATAACAGGCATGGCACGGAGACCAGATCGCTCTGTGTATTTGCTGCCATCCTGCCTCAGACAGGGCACTACATGGCGAAGCCGTGCCCTCACAGCCAGATTGACTTTTTTGAGAAACTCAATTATGCTTTGAAATGAACAGCCAGTGCTTGTGAATAGAAAAGGTTTTAGATTGAGTGCCATCCATTGAAGTGGGAATGTGTCACATTTCCATAAATACTGCCCCCCCCCCCCCCCACACACACACACACACACACACACACACATACACACACACACACACACACACACAAACACCCCCCGCTGCACTTCCATTTGAACTGCAACCTTCTCCCCCACACCCGTTGCATGCTCCTTAAAACAGATTTCAGATTGCAATAGATGATGTCACATTATGCAAACATGCATCATCATCAAACATATAACACAAACATTATCTTGTACAAGCTCAAACCCTTTTTTTTTTCGCATGATCTCCAATCAATGTGTTCGCACAGCCGGAATTTGCACAGACCCTCTATTGAGAAGCCCTCATTTCTGTTTGCCAGAAAATGATGTCAATGTAGTCATGGCAACTATTCTTACACATTGCCCCGTGCTCTTCCACAGTTAGAGTAGCATTCAATGCTATTTGTCTGACAAATGTCAGATCTCATCTCTCAGCAGGTTGTTGTAAATGCAGAGGACGGAGAGTAGCATATGGGCTGCAGAGACAAATGTGATGATGAGGAGAAAGAGAGGAAGCAGCACTGTTAAGGTTAATCTTTTGCTTTGTTCTGTCTTCATAAACAGCTGACCAGGATGGGAACACAGGACGAGAAGGAATAATGAGCTGGAAGTCATGATCATTCCTGTGTGGAGAGGGTAATGATGAGCTTGCTAATTCACTCCACATATATAATACAAACATCCTGATGGGAACTCACGAGGCACCTGCTTTATATGTTGACTGTTCAGGGAGTCACTCAGGTAGAAGTGAATTTTGATAGAGACAAATATGTGCAGTGCTGGAGCAAGTGTGTTGTCTGTAACCTCCCCTCCACCACCGGCAGCAGCAGCAGCAGCAGCAGCAGCAGCAGCAGTCAGTGCTCTCTGCTTCAAAGAGCTGACACAGTGCTGTCGGGGTAACAGGAGAAGGTGGAGCCATATTTCGCTGATGGATGTCCTTTGATAGAAATGGAGAAAGGTGATAGGCCAGGCAAAAAAGAGCGTGAGAACACAAAAAAGAGCCGGGGTGCAGAAAAACCAGTGTTTCAGGGGGCCGCTGCACTGTATGCAACTGCATCAGCAGCTCAATGCTGTAATCTCAGGGAGGGGAGAAGGAGAGTAATTGTGACAGTGCTCTCTGACTGGGAATTGCTACTCAGTGCATTTCATCCCAGTAATCATAAAGCATTGGGGCAAATAGTCAACGCGGTCAATTCAGTCGATTCAGATGATAAATGAAAATGGCAATACCTACAATACACCTGAATGATATAGGGAAGGATTTCCTCATAGGGCCTGATGTCTTTGACAAAACTTTCCCACATTGTTTAACCCCAATTTTTCACCTGGACTTGTGTCATACAGACTTTCATACTCAGTAGCCTATTATATTAACAGTTTGTATACTAATAATATGTTTTTATTGTAAACACATTGGGATATGTCTTACTTCATCCTGAGGCTTGGTTTAAATGCAATGTATGTTTTGTTGCTTTGGTTTTGCTTTCTATGATGTGACATTGTTATAGGGTCCATTGGCATATAATACAGAAAAACAGATTCTCCCACTGAAAGGTATCCCAGAATGAATCCCTGAAGACTGTTGACAGTGTGTTCTGTCATTTGTCAATGCTGTGAGCACTGAAAAATGACAATTTCTTCCAAATTGACTGGAGTGGTGACAGAAGTGTCGCTGATGTATGTGTAAAAAACCCTAACCCTAACCCTTTTGCATCTAAAAACGGCTTTTACAGATGTGTGAATTCTACCCCTGTTACAGCTCTCTAGGGACTTTGGGTTGGTGACTTGCTGAGCATGTTGCTCCCAGTTTGTGAGTAGATAAGCCTCTAAATAATCTGAAGTTTGACCTGAGTGGGTCAACTCTCCTCCTCCTATCTCTCGCCATCCAAAACCATCGTCATGTCTCCCTTTGTTGCGCCACCTCCTATGAGTACAAAACAAAAGGCCACACAAGGCCACTCCAGTGCTCACCACAATACAACTGAGCTGTGTCAATCCCACAAAGCTGCTGGTGTTGGGAAATATCCACCGCCTAGTGGGACACAGAGACTCAGTCTCCACACCAACAGTTTAGCAAACAGTGTGAAACAGAGAAATTCCTACATCCTGGTTATTAATGTAATACGATTTGTAGTAAATACTACTGTATTAGACCCCCACACTGAGCTGAACTCCTTTCATTCACAGTTGTTATTCATAAAGCATTTGTGGCATAACTGAACACATGGATCCTTTCATTCATTGCAAAATCACCTGCTGTACTAAACATTGTTTTCAGCCATGCTAGCAGCATGGTTCTAGGGATGGCAATGACGATTGGTTGGTCAGCCGATTGGCCACTTTGGCCCACTCTAAACTAATCAACAATCACTGGATGAATTGCTATGAAATTTTCATACTTTCATGGTGGCCAGAGGATGAATCATAATGACTTTGCTGATCCCCTGAGTTTTCCTCTCACGCCAACAGCAGGTTTCAATTATCTATCTACTGGAAACAAACTTTTGTACAGACATTCATGGTCCCCAGAGGATGAATCCTGTTGACTTGCTGGCCTCCTGCCCTCTCTTCTAGCACCACAATCAGGTTGACATTTTTGTGGAAAATACCTCAACTATTGGATGGATTGCCATTAATTTTTGTACACATACATGTCCCCAAATTGTAATAACTGATGATTAGAGGTATAATGGTACATGTACATGCAGTCGTGAGAAGGATATGTCTGACTGTGACACCATGGCGAGAGGTTAAACCAAGGCTTAAAACCATTCTGATGCACATTCCCATCCAGTACTTGGCAGTGATCACCTAAACGCTGTTATCCAACCACCGTTAAACAACAAAAGAAGTAGACACAATAAAACAAGACGTAGAAGAAGATACACACCAGAGCTAGAGGACATGCCCGCTTTCTTCATATCAGCTGTGCGGGAGAAGTTTGACAAATGAACTCCTGTGAGAAGCTTCAACTCCTGCCTAGAGCCTGGTCGATATATTAGTTATTCAATATTATTGGCCAATATTGGCCTATTATTGATACATCATATTGGTGTGTATGTTGGAGTATGTTGGAGTGTGTATGGAGTCCACTAACATAAACTAACGACCAGTTTCCAGCACAACACAGAAGTTCCACAGACTGGCTGTAGTCTTGTTTGTGTATATTCACTAAAAAACCTGCTTGGCTAAATCTTATTTTTCGAGGGGTATTTAAGTGGTATAACCACGTATCACGAGTTGCATCTACAAAAGAGATTTGTCCATGGTTCAACCTTCAAAGCAAATGTTAAGTGCGTGTGTGTAATAAGCAATGAGTGTGTGACTAGGCTTACAGTGGTTCAAATAAATAAGCTCCAGTATGTACAGCCTGTGCAGCTAACATTCTCCTTCAGAACTGAGTCCTGTCAGCCATTTACCTAACGCAATGTTTACTGTCTGCTATGACCTGCAGTGTGGGCAGAGGGACACCCACAGTCCTGAACTGGGATCAGGCCTGGAACCAGCTGACAGATGGGGAAGAATGTTACAGGGAAGTGGTGAATGATTCCATGCCTGTGTGAAAATACATTAATCACAGATTCGACCTGATTGAAACAAGACGTCAAAGAATGAACCCAAACAGGGCTCTCTATGCTTCCTCCCCCAACTCCCACCATGTCCTCTTCCATTTTTTCTTATGTCTACACTCTGTTGTGTAAGCGTTTGCTTCTTTACTCTAAGCTCTGTAATATTTGCCTTTTACCCTTAGACAGTTTGCTCGTCTAATCTGTACTTTTTTCCATAAAACGTTCTATATTTTTCCCCCTCTCTGCACTCAGTCACAGTGTGAGTGGCTGTAGTCTGTAGTCTGGAGCAGTGCCAGTACAAACAGCTTGAGCAAACCTGCTTTCAGAACAGGGTCCATAAGAGCATTTCTCCCCGCTAACTCACGAGTGTGTGTGTGTGTGTGTGTGTGTGTGTGTGTGTGTGTGTGTGTGTGCGTGTGTGTGTGTGTGTGTGTGTGTGTGTGTGTGTGTTATTTGTCACTGTGTGTCTGTGTATGACGCACTCACATGACTAAGTCCAGGACACAGTGCCAAGAGTGTGCGAGGTCAACATGTACATCCACATTTTGATTTGAACAGGGCAGGATCATCTAACCACACAAATATGCACGTGTTCTCTTGATGAAGTATGAAATGTGCTTATTTGAACATCAGGACACACTGCGCACACATGCCATAATCAGTCAGATGTATTATTGATAATTGCTCTGAGGCATGTTCACTACCTACCCTTATAGCAGTGTGGTGGTAAGATAGCGGTACCAGCAGCACACGATGACAATGAATAAAGGAAGAACGTTTCCTAAGATACATTTATAGGCAAGATCAATAGGATAAACAATGAGGCCAATTATCTTCAAATCTGCTTGTTTGTTGCATACTGCAAGCAATCTCCATCTTAACAAGGCATGCTGTTATTGAGTGCCATGAATCTTGGTTTCTCAAAATGATTTAAATAATCTGCTACTGTAGTAAGATCATTTTAGCCTGTAAACAAATCTTCTTATTTCAAAACATTTCCAGAAATGAGTTTCTTGAAACAAGACAGAATACGGTAGATCGCTTCAGAAAAAAAACAACAACAAATTCTTAAAGTGAATTGTTGCTTATTTTTAAAGCTGCTTTGAGTTAATTTTATGGCTACTTGGGGCAGCAGAATAGGCTGCTAACACAACATTAACATATAATACATCTTATAACATTAATTAAGTGACATAGAGCAAATTTCATATGATGAATGCAAGTTGAGTATTTACTCTCCTTTCAGCTCTTTTTTTGAGGGAAATATCTGGATCTTTAGCAGCTAAGTACTGTGTTCACCAGCTAGTCATTAACTTTGTCTGATGATTGGTGATGAGCAGGTAGTGTACACTTGGAACGCCAGAGATGTCTTTCTTTGGCTGTCTGCTGCTAACACATCCTCATACATAAACAAGTGAATAGGTAGATTGCCAGTGATCCCCAAAACAACATGTATCACAGTGCACAAAGCAACGTTGCAGTGAACCAGCGAGAGGCTTACCAGACCTTTGTCGCACACTCGCAGTTTGGTTAGGTTTCAGTTACGAAAACTATTTGGTTAGGTTTAGGAAAACATTGTGGTTTGGCTTAAAATAATCATTCATATAACTTCAGTAACGAACGTACCTGTGTTACATTAAGGGTTCAGGTTATTACATAAGTTAAAATAACTCACCATTGACATTCATTATGGACACAAACAGCGGTCCACTGGTTGACCCAACCATCCTTCACCGACCATGTCCCAATACAAACTCTTTATACTACTTTGCCTGACTTCCTCAATTGCTTCTGTAATTATTACTACAGCCACAAGAGGTTGCTGCTTATCAACAGTGGTTCAGTGGAAGGACTTTTCTAAAAGGCTGAATTGGGGTTTTGTTTGTGTGTTTTTTCCCCCATCTGTTCCCCCCTCCTTTCTCCTTCACCTGCTTCTTCCCTGTGTGTGTCTATGTCCGTGGGCGTGGTGACCGGTTCCCACTGCAGCAAAGAGACGCACCTGATCTTCATCAGCTCATCACCTTCGATTATATTACCCTGGTCTCTCCACTACTCCGGCGCCAGATTGTTCCGTCACGTATGGTGATTATACTCAAGTTCAAGTTACTCTCTCAATGAAAATTGTATTTCTAGTGTTTTTGCTACAGTGTTTTTCCTGAGACTGAACCACAGCTCATGCTTGTGTTCAGATTCTCCAGCATCTCTCTGCTCATCTCTCAGCGTCTCTGGCCCGCCTGGAAATTCTCTTCGTTGCCTCCAGTCCACGCCGTCCAGCCTTACTACTGTCTATTAAATAAACACCCTTAGACTGATGCTCTGCCTCCAGTCTCTGCATTCTGGGTCCAAATAAAAACCCCAACCTTCACACTAAATCATTCTTTTTAGGTTTATCTTTTCTTACTACCAGCAGTGATAGACTCCGAAATATTTTGATTGTCTCTTCAAGGAGTTTTTTGCAGTGTGGTTACAAAAGCTCAGATGTTGGCACTGTCATCTTACTCCACAGATAATTCTGCCTCAACCTGTTCTCTCTATTGTAGAAATAATGACTGCAGCTCGTCTCCAAATCCAAACCTGCATCTGTGCTGCTGAACAAGACAGATTGCTGTCATTAATGCAAAGCGGGAAAAAATGGATGCGCGGATGTCACTCAATCTGCTTAAAAAACCACCTCCAACAACGGTGAGTCATCGCGTCAAACTCCCTGACTCCTGAGGAAGAGCATGAGAGAAGAGGGGGGAGAGAAAGAGGAAGCGAGACAGATTGTTACATCATCATCCACACCCTCAACTTGTAATAAAACACTCACAGCTACTTTCTTCTGTTTTTAAAGTTTAAAGCTTGAGTTGTAAATTCTGGTGCTGCATCTTGAATGTAAGTTTTCCTGACATGCCAACCCCGAGGCAAGCACGACCCATGAGTTGCAAAGAAGCTTTAGTCCTCTCAGAGAAAACAATGGAGATGTTACATCTTTTTAGGGCCAACACTCGCCATATTTTCAACGTTCATTTTAGGGACACACAAGCACAGCAACAGCCGCCCAACGGTGAAGCCACACACTTTCTCAGCAGGACAGTGGGCAGCTTATACAAGCGGAGCTCCACTTTTGACAGCAGCTGTTATCGAATGCTAATTCACAATCCCATCTTGTGTTTGTGTATCCATGTATTCATTATTGGCACAGGGCACACTGAACACAGGATCATAATTGTGTGCAGCCACTGAATGATTTCCTCTTCAGTAGAGTGGAGCCGAGTTGCCACAATGCAGTATTGTTCAGCGGCATGCTGATATGAGCTTTCCTGTTATCCATTTTCACCTTTGCAATAATAAAATATGGAAGGGTCGCAGAGAGGAATCAATAATGTGTTTCTGGTGGGAATCAGAGTCTGTGATGAGAGAGGTTTGTATTTCAGTCGGCCAGACCAAGGTGAAACTCCAGCCCAGGCCAAGTCTCTGTGGGAATGAGGTAGATGCAGGACTGAATACTCCCTATTCATGGATGATGCCCTCTCTCTCTGTCTTTCTTTCTCTGACTCTCTGTAACATGTTAACTTTCTGTTGCCTGGGGTGGACCTGAGAGCTAGAGGGGGAAAAGTTCAGAGCATGGAATTAGTTGGCATCTGCTGACTAAACTTGGAAACTTCTGGACCATCACATCTGGAAGTGAAGTCTGAGGGCTTTGGTTAAGATTCGGCACAAACAAGAGAGCCAGAAAAGAGGAAGAGACAGATAATATAGATGAGACAGCGGTTACTGCAACATTCATATTAAGTGTCTTATTCCATCTCAAACTTAGTACATGCTGTTTAAAATTGAAGTATGCCAAAGCAATAAGATCATTTCTCATCCAACACATCTAGAAGTCTTTTAAAATATGGTCTCAATGTTGAAATTAAAATAAAAAGTTGAATTCATAAGCAACAAAATACATTCTTACTCAATTCATTACAATCAGGTTTTGCTGCTTCAACCACATTTTGTCTGGCATGACCAGAAGCTATTGTTAGCTAATAGTAGTGTATAATGAGAGTTATGTGCACGATTTTGATACTTTTTGTTTTGATGAGAACTGCTTCACTCAGTATCTTCTTAGTAATAGTTTAGGCCAGTGTTGTCAAGGCTGCTTGTTTAAAGTGACTTTGGGTCGCTCGATCTGTCTGCTCCTCTCGCTCCTCCTTGCACAGTATGGGAAAGAAATACAACAAAGAATGTGCAAAAGAGACTTTAAGTGGGGGACATTTAGAAGCAGAGGAGGAATAAGTCCAAACATGCTTGTACAGATGCTAATGTAAAAAGTGTAAAATTACAAGGCACACTATTTCTCAAAAGGTTTCCTGAAATGCAAAAGAAAATTATACTGTATATAGAAATTGATGAAGTGGCCTCTCCCCCTCTGACAACATTAAAATGGGCCATCCACATGCATTTAACTGCAACCTTGAAGATCCAGAGCACTCCGTCGATAACTTGTATACAGTACCCAGCACTGCACTAGCAAACAAGCAATATCGTCTCCAGGAGACATGTTTGTTGTTTCCTACTTGTGGTTTAAGAATGCATTATGAGAACTTGATACCAGGCTGTAAGAGTGCCCTTTTTTTACCAATGAAAGTTGCTCATCCTTGAAGACAGACAAAATTATTTCTCATTTTCTGGTTTGCTTCTGTGTTCAGCGGCTCACTGCACATGCAGATAAATGACTCATTTCCTGGTCTTGTCCACCTAACCTATAGAAATCACCCTGCACAACATTTATGTTGCCTGTTCTGGCCACCTGTTTGTACCTCTGTTTTTAGTCTCCACCTCCACCAGGTAAATATCTGGCTCTTTAGCGACTAAACACTCAACTACACTCAGTCACTAACATGGTTTGTTTGCTGTTTGGTGCTGAGTACAGTGGGGCTCTTTTACTAACTAACTAACTAACTAACTAACTAACTAACTAACTAACTAACTAACTAACTAACTATCTATCTATCTATCTATCTATCTATCTATCTAGGATCTACAGTGCCAGACACTGTCTTCATATCTGAGCATACCCCACACTCTTGTGTGTGTAAGAGTGTGTGTTTGTGTGTGTGTGTGTGTGTGTGTGTGTGTGTGTGTGTGTGTGTGTGTGTGTGTGTGTGTGTGTGTGTGTGTATGCAGGCCTCTGCATGAGACAGTGGCTACCTGCTGAGTCCCTCTTTAGTTTCCACCCTGTGCTCAGTTTCACTCTATTTCGGAGTTGGCTAATTAATCATGCATTATTGAGAGACAGAACCAGGGAGTGTAATAGCCTTTACTGCAGTCCCAGCATAATACAGAACCAGGTCTTAATGACTGCTGTGTGTGTGTGTGTGTGTGTGTGTGTGTGTGTGTGTGTGTGTGTGTAAGAGAGAGAGAGAGAGAGAGAGAAGGGCGATCAAGGTCAAGCAGACAGTAACTTTGTGTGCTGTGCCTGCTGTGTTCATCTATTCAAGACGAGTTCCCCCAAACTCTGTTCTGTTCTATTCTATTCTATTCTATTCTGCATCTCATCTTGGTTGTGATTGGTTGTCTGAGATGAACAAACCCTGATTGTGGCAGTTGATGACTGAGTTGACTGATCCATTGTCGTCGTCTTTCAGAGGGACACTGGTTAGCCGCAGTTAGCCGTGACGAGCAGCCTGGCAGCACCACAGGTCACCTGCACTTTCTGTTTCATATGCCTCCTACATCTCTCTCTTTCTCTCTCAGCAGACACCAGGATAGTCTGAGAGACTGCCAATGTCCTGGTCATGCCTCTCCCCCACCACCTCCCCCTCCACCCACACTCTTCCCTCCTCTTTTCCTCCTCCGACTCTCCTCCCCTCTCCCACAATAGATAATGTGGGGAGGGATGCACGTGCAGACAGAGCTACGCCACTGCTTTCCCTCCCCTCTCGTCTGCCTCACACAACAACATGCTCTTTCTCTCTCTCTCTCTCTCTTTCTCTCTCCTGTGCACACACACACACACACACACACACACACAGAGAGAGAGAGAGAGAGAGAGAGAGAGAGGTACATACAGATTCTTGCCAGGATGAAGACCTTGCTTCAAGGGTTTAATCAGAGGTAAAGGGACTATCGTCTGCAGGCTGGCGCTCTGAGAAAAAACACATAAACTGAGCGGCGGTGAGGTGCAACAGCCCACTTTGCAATCAAACAACATTTCAAATACTAATCAAACATGAGACGCAAAATATGGAGGAGCCATCTGCCCATTGATTAGCAGGACACCACAGAGATCACTCTCCTCTCTGAGGGTGGACATGACATGCATATCAGAAAAAATATTTATCCTGCTGTAAGACTGTTCGTCTAAACAGGAGGAAGGGGTTCTTCTTATCGTTGTGACAAATTAGTATGTATTTTTATGAAACACATTAGTGACTTTCAAGCCCCTGAAAAACTAGTTTCAACTTATAGTCAACTCTTGGGTATTTCCCAATATCATTATTAATGAGTTTAAACATTCAAAAACTCTGTAACTCAGGACTGTGTGGCTGTGGTTTGATCAGATTTGATTTGATTTGTTTGTTCATTGAACGTTGCATTTTATTCATGTTCATAACCTATTGTTAAAACTTAAGGGAGCGAGTCAGAGAGTGAGGAAGGAAGTCGGGAAACAAGACTAAACGTACTGTGAATAAAACTTGGGCCCTGGTTCCCTCACTAGAAAGCCTGTGGGATTTTTGAATTGGATTTTGGATTATTGCCAAAAATAAGCTCTGCAGCAAATATACATTTAAAATACACATTTTGTTCAGCAAGATAATGACATCACTGTCAACATGATGACACCACTCTTAGGCTTTAGAAGTGTAAATTATATCACCAGAAGTAAAAAGCTAGTAAAAAACAGATGCGCATGACTTAAACATCACCACCACTAAGTATCTTACTACACGATTACTATACAGGTTTTCTAGAAATTGATAGATCTAGAAGTTGTCAAGTTAGACTTAGAATAGTTTGCAACTAAAGTCTGCCCTTTAAAGACTAGTGAGTAGATGAGTCTCTGTGTTCGGCGTGGTGAAGTTTAATGTCCCTTACAACTTCTGTAGTCTCATTTAGCCATTTGTTAGCAACCAGCGTTTTTAAAACATGTAAATGCTGTATAATTTAATTGTTAGATATTTAATGACGATTTTATGTTGTAGAACAAATTGTGTTAAAATCTTCAGCCTGTGGTAACCATAGACCTTATTTCAGGCATTAACCAAAAACCCATTCAAAAAACCCATTGACTTAGTGACAAGGGAACCAGAAGTGCAAAAATGGTAAGTGATTTCTGAGTTTTAGGACTCATTACTACAGCAGTCTATTACAAGTTAAGTCTCTTTTGGCATTTATGGCCATAATTTCAGGAACTGTATTAGGAATAATTTTGTATTAACTTTGTACTTAGGTTATCAAAAAGTATGTGGAATAAACAAAGAAGACCAACAGTACCGCTGTTAACATCTGTAACAGTTTCACTGTCATGGTTTTGGTATTTAGTTCAGTTAGTTTCCTGTTTTATGTTGAAAGTTTATCCTCATGTGTCATGTTTTACTTTCTACTTCCTGTCTTTGTCTGTTTTCCTGCCCTTTTTCTGTGTACACTTACACTGACACACCCTGCTGTCCCTGTGTGTCCTCTATGTTCCCACTTTGTTCTCTGTGGCTTCTGGTATGTCTTACATTTCAGCTTCAGTTTTAGATTTTGGATTGTTATATTAGCTCATCATTAAAGCTTGCTTTTTGTTGTGCAGGGAGGAGCAGGAGTATGGCTTTCAAATCATGCTAACTGCAAATATTTACAGATGAATTAAGTCAGTAGAACATCATCACTACAGTGAGCTGTAACCCCTGTAGCCAGTTTTGGCTGCATGCTAGACAATTCTTGTTTTTTCACAGGCTGCGCCACAGCAGATTTCAGAGCTCTAGGTGTGTCTGTTGTGGTAATAAGTTTTATAATATACACAGAAAGTATATCATGCTTCAAAACTACTGCTACTGTTTCTGCTTTCTGTCTGAATGTAATTATTCACTACTCAAGTAACTTTTTCTGGAAGTACTTTTGTACCAAGTAGTTTTGATGACTACTTTTACTTCTATTTGAACTGTTTCTGGAAAGTAACAGTACTTTTACTGGAGTGCATTTGTTGGCTATTCTACCCACCTCTGGTTGTATGTAATAAACTGGAATTGTGCTTTAAGTGCAACTCTTACACAAATTATCACTGTGAGTTGGGGTGGCTGTGGCTCAGGAGGTAGAGTGGTTCCTCCAGTAATCGGAGGGTCACTAGCTCAATTCCCTGACTGCACATTGACGTATCCTTGAGCAAGATACTGAAACCTGAATTACAATATATTTATATGTATTTTGTATTTTGAGTGTGGATGCCTCTATTTTGTAGTTTGTTGTGCACCTTAAAGTGAAGCCCTTTTAATTTTGTTGTACATTGTATAATGACAATAAACTTCTCATCTAATCTAAAGAATTGGTGAATGTGACAAGTGTTATAAAGTGCTTTGAGTGGTCAATAAACTGGAAAAGCACTATAGAAAATAAATGCCATTCTATTTGGAAAAAAAACTTCTTATCCCTGTGATGCATGATAATTTCCAAAGAAAATCAGGTGACCTTTGACCCCTGATGCAGTATTTTTCCATCTGTACATTTCTACAGCTCTTAAAGTGAGGTCAGTATATAATTAAGAGAAACATTGTGAAAGCCTCACCTGACCTAAGAGTACACTGAAGCCCTGGAAAATCTGCGGTCAGGAGCCAAAAGGGGACAAAGTCAAGCCCACAGAGAGGGAGCAAATCAGCTCAGCTCATCTATATGTCAGGCTCCAATGTCATGAGAGGTGAGCTCACTTAACTGTGATTCTGCCTCGCTGCTCTTCATCACAGGAAGTGGTCAAACAGATCACTGACAGAGGGAGTGACCCAGAAAACGTGACTAGCTAATAAACACACTGGAGTGGATAGTGGCACGGTGATAACCTGAGTGTGTCATGTTATATGCTGTTGTTTTTTTGCAGGGACTTATTGTAACCTCTGTTCTCCAGCTGAGGAAATCCGTCATCTGAAGGGAATTTATGGGGGACCAACAGATTGCACGACTTCAGAGCAGACTGGAGGTGTTTTTCTGTCTTTTAATAGCGCAGGACAGGGAATCCTGGTGATCAGCAGACTATATTTGCCAGTGATCTCTTGGGTTAGAGCACAAGATTGACCACTGGCATGCAATCATCAGGCGGCAACATCACCCTCAACCAGTCACTTGAGCTTCTTACAAGATGGTAAATGATATTTTACAAGGAGTTGAGCAATAAAGCACTTCAAGTTGGAAGCCTGAGTAGTAATCGGCCCCTTGCAGCTGTTGGCAACGCTTTAGACATTAATGAGAATATGATTGATCACATGGTGGGTAATTGAAATGGATTAATCATTTGAGAATTGGAACTTAAGCTCTCCAGAGTTAAAGAGGTTATGAGCGGACAGCAGTGAGATTCTGCACTATCATGCATGCCTTGGGCAGCCCAACAGGCCAAGAGAGCAGACTGTGATCAATACTAGCAGAGACAGACCTGAGAGGCTGGGTCCTGACAGCTGATTTCCAATCCCCAGAGGGTTAAATAGTAGTGAGTGCTGAGGTATTTGTTGACATCCTTGAATTGTACCTACAGGGGACGCTTGATTGGATAGATAACATGCTTAGTATGGACAGTATTGCTGTCATCAAAAGTTAAAAGTTGTGTAATTCAATGTTGCATGCCAAAACTCGAAGATTTGAATGATAAACATTCAGAGGCGGATATGTATGCACATCCAGCACATCTGGCTCATCTGGCTCAGGCTACACACTCCGACAGGAAGTGGATTAGAGCACCGGTTGGCCCGGTGAGGACAAGCCCACAGAGGGTATCTATCATGTGCACATTCACAGATCTAATGGAGATGGTGGCAGCGGCCTCCAATCTCACTAAGAGATCTGAACGAGACAGCCAGCTGTTGTCGAGACATATCCAGATAGCACAGCTCTGCTAAAGACTAACGTTTATTTAACACATTGACTCTGGGCTCATGACTTTATGTCAAAGCACACTATGACCATATGTTGCCTGTGTGCAAACTGTTATAGTAGGCGACAATGCTCAATGCCCTCTCGGATTGCTTGCATTTTAGTGTTGCTGTGTTTTTTCCCAGTCCCAGTCTCCTGGCACATGACCACACTATGGCTAAAATAAACCATCTGAAAGCTCTGAGGCTTACACCCCTTCTGTCACTCACATATTAGGTGAGCAGAGGGAGCTTCACTTTTAAAGATAATTCCTTTCCAATTTGACTGCAGCAAAACCTGTAACCTAAATATTTTGAGGGAGAATGAGATATCGGGATAGTTTTAAACAGGTGGAGACACAGAGGTTCTGCAATCTTATACTGTGATTAGCAGAGTTGATGTTCAGCATTTTGTGTTTGCATTGTCTATTACAGTGATGGATGGACTCTTAAAGCCTTTTATAACAACTAGGCTTTAATTATGTAATTAGGATAATATTGTACACACTAAAGCAATGGGAACTCCCTATTTAACAGAAATATACTTTCCATACATGGAGATTACTTTGTAATTACATATAACACTAACATGAGGAGTTGACACAGACTCGTGTTTGAAATTTGTGTCATCTTCATATGAATACCGAAGTAACCCTTCAAAGTGATGTCGCCATATTCTCTAATTAAAGCACATGCAAGGGGTTCTTGATAAATTAATGGCCTAAGGTAGAAAGTGTCAATTTCAGAAAACCTAGCACATTTATTTTTTAACATAGTCCTCTGAAACATTTACGGACTTAGCACAGCAGTTGCTGTGCTACTGGATGGCAGTCATCACCACTGTACACTTGTGGGCTGCGGCCGTGTCTCAGACAGGGCCGACTTTCAATTTTCAATTAGCCGAAATAAAAATACCAAAAAAGTTATTAACATCAGACTTTTTGCATTATAACCCAAAGAGCTGAACTGAACATGAATTGAACGCTCCTTCTACCTTAGGCCATGAACTCATCAATCACCCCCGTGATTTGCTGGTAAATAACTAATAAATGCCAAAACAACATAAATAAGACCCATGTTGTGATCCAGATGCAAGCTTTTCCTGGAGCTTTTAGGTGCATTTTAAATGTAACGATTAACTTTTTTCAAGGGCAACTTTGAACCGTAAACCTCAACATCACAAGATGCGAGTTACCAGAATTATCTTGTGTGAAGGTCCAGACAGGCCTGGGGTCATCTCCAATGTGAAGCACAGAATTAGATCACAAAATACAAAACTGTGTTCTTGTTCTTCCTTTTCACTCACATATTTTGCATAACTGCAATGGTACCCAAAACTCTCAAATCATCTCCTGCCTCTGTCTCTTCCTCTAAAAGTCACACTGACGGTTCATTTTGTCATTTCCCTACAGCATGTTCCTCAAAAAAGTATCCCTTGACCACACCACATTCATGTCCCAGTTTTAACGTTGTCTCTTCTGCTGCAACGTAGCCCCAAACCGGAGCTTCACACTCCAGTGTCCTACTCAATATGCACAATTCGACAGATGTAAATAACCCACAAAATGCTGCAACCAAAAAAGTATCAAATAAAGGTTTTATTTTTTTTATTTTGAAAATACAATAACATAGAAGTCCAAGGGCCCAATAGCTCAGTGGTTTTCAAACTTGCACTCCATATACTTAATCTATTTTCCACCAGAACACTAAGTCATGAAAAAAATTGTATTGGCTGATTAAGGTCTGCTGGAACTGAAATAGATTAAATGTTAGCAGAGTTCCCAAGGAAAGGAAATGACATGCATTTCAAAAACTACTGTGCCCAGTCATGATAATTACGATAAGTTTGATTTTAATGCAATATGCCACTGTCCCTTTTAAAAAGTTCCTGCAATCAAACAGGTTGAGCAGTCATGCATATGGCTAATTAGCCCTTCAGCTCGTAAAATTAGCAGGTATGATTTTTCTTTTCAGTTCATTTGAAGTTTAAAGTCTCTAAGAACTTAGTTTTATTCTTTATGTTTATTGCTTGTGCTAATTCATTATGAGTCCTGACTAGCTAGTTTCAAATGTTTTGTGGTCATATGCTATGAAATATAAAAGGCATCAGTATGCGTCATTGTTATTTGGTCCACATTGAAAGCTACTCCACTTACACTTCATGACTTTAGAATCAAGAAGGGTGACATCCAACAATCAGGCCAACTTCATGTGCAAATAAGTTACAGTAGGTGTGAGGAGGTAAAAAGGTAAGGCAGGGTTTGAACTTCTATCTCAAGCTCATTAGTGGTATTTTACACTGCTACCGCTTCCATTTTTGACGAAGACCCATCATGTAAAATTCTTTTAAATCTCCAGAGTTGACACATTCTGTATGTTAGTACTTTAGTCTTAGTAGGAATATTCCCTGAAGTTTTCCTCAAGAGTTTCTCCCAGTTGTGAGCCAAGAGGAGTGTGATTCAGGGACCGCTATGGCTGAGAACTGTTGGGTGTATGCCAAGTACATCAAAGATGTTGAAGGTAGCCTCTGGTGACAGTTTTCATCAATAATTTTGAAGTTTTTAAGTTCAAGTTTCATCCACCAGTTCTGAAAATGTAGTGAGGCAGGTTGAGGCTGGCAGAGAGGAGAATGAGAGAGAATCCAACTGTTTGCAATATTCTGATCTTGAAGATAACATCATGTGTTTTGCACATTGCATAATTGCTTTCCAATGATATAATTTATCAAGTGACCTCACTGTCTAGCCAAATATGTCAGAGGTTTGTTGTTGGATGTTTGGCAGAATATTAAACAATATGTAGAAGGAGGTAGAATGCAGCAGGTGTATTTAAAGCACAGCTATTAGTTGTACCATCCAACCCTCTGTGGTTTACAGTTTTAATTGTCACAAATTAAATTAGGTCAGTCTCCAAGTGCCACCTCCAAATACCAGAGGTAAATATCTGCTGGCTCATGGTTTGATAAGCAAAACAACACTGGGCTCCCTGGAGGCTGTGAGTGAAACTCTGTCTTGTCCCACAGGCTCACAACAGTCTGATTCGGGCTGACAGGCCTCTGTGGAAGTGGTCTGAGGAAAAAAAAAAAAAGGAGTGCAACAACAAGGTGAATCACAAATGTGACAAGGCCCTGCAAGGATAAGTAAATGATGAAATCGCAATATTCCCTTTTCCCCATCCCGTCAGTGAAGGCCATGCTGTAATTGGATGAGCAGAATGCATTTGAAAAATTTTTCCTCCCGATACAAATGAGGAGGGTGACTTCAAAGATATGTTGCCTAATTTAAAGTGCACGTCAGCAACAGGCATAAGATAAAAGCCTGCTTATTTAATGCCTTCAAAATTTTTGTGACAGTTATCTCTCCACCTGTCAAAAGTAATGAAACTAGTTTCTCTTAGGGTATTTTCCCACTATATATGCAAATAGCTTTGATTTACATGTAACATGTTGACCCACGAATAAAGTCTTGATGAGGAGTTTTGAGTGTTGTCAGAATCATTACTGCTTTTCACATTAGAGGTTTGTTTGACACATTAGTAGTTTTTACTTTAGTAACAACGTCATACTGACAAACAACTCACTTGAGACTGGGATTTTTAAAACATAGCCGTAAAATGACTCAGAAATTCCATGTCTCTCATCAAAAAAGAACCAGATTTTATCTGGATTTGGTAAAGTGTCATGCAAAAGGGTTAGGGTTACATTTTTCGATGGGATTGTTTCAGCTTCATTTTTGCCTTGATGTCACACTAAAAAGGTACTCGAGAGCAGGGCATAAATTAGTCTTAAAAGAATACCAAACCGATTTAGCATTGTACTTCTGAAATGCATTCTATGTTAGAAAGCTAACATGCTCAAATGACAATGCTAACTAATGCTGAAGGTATAATTTTTACCATGTTCACTAGCATAGTTTTGCGTGTTAGCATTGCCATTTGCTAATTAGCACAAAATACAAAAGTATACCTAATGGGAATGTCATTAGTTTTGCAGGTATTTGGCATAAACTGAAGTAGGGTTTCCACCAGTGTATTGCAAGACTGGCAGTGTGTGACAGTGATTATGAAGATGGCAGTATAACGTTATAGCTGGTAACATAGCAGTGCAGTTTGTGTACACTTTAGGCTATTGGTGGCGAATAAATGCTACTTGCTTGAGAAGTAAACAAAGTTATTGCTTTCCACCTGCTGATTAAAGGTAAGGGTGCTAGCCCTGGAGATAGCGACAACTTCAACCCAGGCTCACAGTTAGAAGGTGGATGTATTGGATAAATTACACTTTGGATCAGATGATGGAACTAGAGTCAAAATGCAAGAGATCCCCAAAGTCATTAAGACACATCATCTGGGAACAAGCTCCCGGGAAGAGTGCCAGGCTTTCGAGCCACCTTTCATAGTGGCCAAAAGCTTACGAAGTGAAAGAATTGTATGTAAAATGGTGGATACATTTTTTGTGTCACAACCCCTGCGAAATAACTCGTTTCACTGTCAAAATTTTAGCCATTCAGTCCAACAAAAATTGGAAAGTCTAGAAGAGCCACACGATTGAATTATTTTATCCCCATTCAAGTTAGCCGGGCGCTAAACCTGAAGCTAGCCGGCTCAGCCAGCGGAAGCCTCTAGTGCGGCACAACAAGGAAGATCTGGATATTTTTACCGCTGGAAAGTCAAGTCATTTTGGCCTCATGCGCCACTGAGCAGCTTTCATAGGAATGAATGGGGCTCTGTCTCCATGCATGTGTCCAGGTTTTAATGTAACATCCTTGTCTGGGAACCATGAATGACTGTAATATTATGGAAATTTATCACATAGTTATTCGGATATATTAGTCTGGACCAAAGGGGTGGACTGGCAGACCAATATTGCTTTTTTTTTTTGCAACAACACATAAATAGCTGGCCCTACAACAAAAGTAAAGGGAAAAATGATGGCGCCCAAGCTGGTACAAGTAACGTTTGAAATAATATAGTTGCATTCATTTTAACACCGTCAGTGCCCAGTTTGCCCAGTTTGCCCAGTTTGGTAGGGCTGACCCAGCAATTCCTCACCTCGCCGACGCAGTGTTTTTGAAGAAGATCTAGAAAAGTGGGTCGCAGTCATTTTTAGAGTCACACATGTTCTCCTGACATCTGACCTCAGGGTACATGTCTAAGACTCTGATTTTTACTAAGCTCATAAATCACATGAGGTTAGAAACCTGAAGCACTGACTACTTAGTGGGTGCATTCGGGCACACCAACAGGTGTGAACACAGATGTTTGCTAGTCAAGTCCTGAAAATGCATGCCGCTTGAACCTCCACTACTGGAACAAGCACGTTATGGAAAAGTTATTATGATTCACAAACACTGTAACACCCTGTTTGTGCAAACACCTCATCAGTATGGCATTAAATACATAAAAGACTGCATTAGCACATGAATGGGCATCAAAACAGGTGAACTAGAGCCCCTGTTGTGCTTTCAACATGTCCTCTTCCTTCTCTCTCTTCTATCCACAAGCTCAGGGCCCTTCCCGAGCTCCCCCTTCTCTCTTTTTTTTGTGAGATGAAGGAATAAAAGCGACCAGGATGAAGGGAAAAAGTGAAAGCAATTCCTGTCAGACTAGAAGAGGGCAAGCCTCAATGAGGAGACCGTGCGTCACAAGTGTTTGTGCTCTTGTGATGCTTCTCTGTGGTTGTGCAAGGACGAGATTTGATTGTTTTTTGCTCTTATCCCAACAGTACTGGGAGCCTTTCTTGCCTTGGTTCTGCAGTGTTCAGTGGAACGAGGAGGGGGAGAACAAAACAGAAGGGAGAGCTACAGACTGAAGAGAAAAGGGGTTTTGGGTGTCAAGGGAGCATGGTAAATGAGAACATAAATCATCTGAATGAGACATATGAGTTAGTAAGCAGAAATCTGCTCATAATCTTTCCATCAGCAACTTGGTTGTGAATGTGCTACAGTTCATAAGTAGGGGGGTGTTTCAAGGAGATCACTTGGGCTCTTAATGGAGATGGCCGTTCTGTAGAACACCGCTGATACATCCAAACAACAAATTGTAACTATGTAAGAAGAAATACAAAAACTGAGACCACGTAGATGACTTGGACAGTAGAGCCTGCAACATTAAAATACTGGGTATCCCGGAGCTGAAATAAGGAAACGACATGAGTTTCTATAAGGTGAGATCCCAGTTATGCTGAAGCACCAGTTCCTGACATCTGTGGAAATACAGTGAACTGCAGTGCCTAGGCGAGATCAGAGAGAGATGGACCTGCCCGGCCCATCATGGTCAACATGCTTCGTTACCAGATAAAAGAGGAGATACTCCACGCAGCTCGGAAGAAAGGACACATCTCACGGCAGGGAGCCAGGATTATATTCTTTCCTAATTACTCCAAACAAGTCATGGACCAGAGAATCTCCTTCAAACAAGTGAAAATGGATTTGAAGAACAGGGGAGTGGTACACAGTGTGGTACACACTTCATGTCCCCGCAAACTCTGGAAATTCAATACAACAGAGCACGCCATTGATTCAGCATTCCTGAGGAAGCGTTGGAATATTTCAAGAGAAGGATCACTTAGGAAAACTGACTTCAGTGCTTTAAAGTGAGGAAAACATGTAACTGCCGGGAGGCTTCTCTCTTATTCAAGTATGGGTAAATTGTATTGGTACATTCTTGCAGAGCCTGTTAATATGTTATTTTGTCTTTGTGTTCTTCTGACTTAATTCTCCTGCATGTGGACGCTAGCAAATGATCCCTAGGTAGCGCCCCTTTGTTATAATAGCTGCCTTCCAATAGGGGCTGACAGACCACATTTGGATCTTATTACTTTCCACTTAATATGCTCATCAGGAGGTACTTATAGTTATACAGTGTCAGGTGATTTTCAGGCTTTCCAGTTTTAGTAGTTTTAGTAGGTGAATGTTTGCCTGAGCCTTTCAGATTTTGCAGGCTTATATATAGTATGTTCCCTCATGCTTAAGCTTCTATGTTCACAAAACTTGTTCACTGTCACACTGGACCGTCCCTTTAATGTTACATGTACATAGATAATGATACAATGAATGATCTCGTAGGTATGTTATGACCAATGTAGTTGATTTAAAATTGGAAAGCTGGAACCTCATGGGAATCAACCATGTAATTCTAAAAAAGAAAACTCTCTTCCTAACTTTAAATGGTACTGTTGGGCTACCAATGTCAAGTACACAAGAACGTGGTTTCCAGCCTGTGAGATTAGAGATAAACCAAGTTGATTCTAGATAGAGACTGAAGTGTGTAATGATATATCCCCCTGCTTTGGACTATTTGGCACAAAATCACTGCAACAAAAAGATAATCCAGTTATTGCTAATGCTGAACTGTTCAGGAATAAATTACACAGAGCTGGCTGGTGGGACTTTTTCAAATCACCTCAAGCTCTGCTATGGTCAACAGCCGAATTTTAACTGGAGATAAAGCAGTTAATTGGATAATATGAGAAAAAACTGGGATTACTGTAAGTAGATATTACCACGTAACCAATTTTGGAGATATGTCCAAATGCAAAGTACCTTGTTTAAATGGTTAGGGAGCCCTCTTGCCTGTTGTACTGGTAGCTCGGATGAGGATAGGCTCACTAGATCTGCACACCATCGCATAGTGGTACTGCTCCAAAGATCTATCATCTGCTACAGTAACAATTGGGTGACCCCGTAATCAAGGACATATCTCCACAAGACTGGAAATCATGTTTGAGTGACATTAATACAATGTACAAAGAAATGTGCGTTAAGTTTATTGAACTGAAAGTAATACACAGATGGCATAAGACTCCACAACAATTGTATAAGTGGAAACTGATACCAGTAGACTGTTGCTAGAGATGTGAACAGAATGGGGCTTCTATCCGACATATACTTTGCACATGCCCAGCACTTAAAGACTGGTGTAATAACATAGAGCATATTATTTTTGAAGTCTTAAAACAAATGTTCCACGTCTCTGCAATACTGTTTGTCTTGGGCTCAACGGCTGATCTATTGGACTCTGATTTGTCCTTCTTTGAGAAGAGATGGATCATCTTGGTTTTACAACAGTTAAACGGATAATACTAAGACATTCAAGGACAAAACACCCACCGCCTTATGAAGAATGGACCACAACAATGGCACAACTGACTGCTTATGAGACAGTGACACATTCTCTATTGAATAAGCTTGATGACATGACTTATAGGTCAGCCTAGTGACTAAAGCTGTGCTGTACATAATCCTGGGCAGGAGGCCAGTGTGTGTGCATTTGTTTGTCTTTGTGTTTGTTTATTTTATTTTATTTGTTGCTTTTCCCTTTCTAATATGTATTTACGGGGAATTAAGCAGATCTATATGCATATTTTCCTCTGATAGATATCCTGCCAATTAGCATATATGGTCTATTTGTTTTCTGTTTGTTTAAACTCAAATAAAAAATGGGCATTATGTAAAGTAGGGGGTGTTTCATCAAATTTCCCACTACAATAACAGGATGAGTCCAAATTGTGTGGCGACTACCTGGCAGAGAAGAGAGAGGTTGTGGATGATTCTGGCTTTACAACATGGTTTTTATTTTTTGTAGTTTTGGCCATCATAATGTGATATTGCAGTTGTGTATATCAAGTTAACTGCTGATATCTGAGAAAGCAGCAACATCACCACAAAGAAGAAACACGAGCAGTCAGATGTAAACAACTTATTGGGGAAAAAAAGGTCATCATTAAAAAATATTACACACAACCTGATTCAAACATTCTCATACTTGCTGTAGTTGTGTGTGCACATAGTTTTCCTATACAATTTGGGATTGATGCCAACATTACGGGTGGTTTTAGTGCCAAAAAAAAGTGAGATTCGTATATGCTCAAACTAAACCAGCTTCGCACTCTCACTGCCTGAATCTTTCCCTGACACTTGACTGAGACTAGATAAACAGTAACAACACTCTTTGGTTCCAGTGTTTTTGTTTAAATGACTTCTTGTGATCATGCAGATATTGATTGTTGTTACTGAGAATCAAAGGCAGAAGTAGCATGATGTTGGTTAGGTGGATGTTTGAGTGTTAGGGTACGTTACTCTCTCTGTGATAACTAAAAATGGAATTTCAGTTCTAACCAATTAAATCATTCACTTCTAGAGGCAATATATCATGAGCCATATTTCTCAGTTTTATTTCAGTAGCATTGTGCTATACTGCATATAAATCTGGCAAATAAAATACTTTTTGAAATTTAACTGCTCCATTCAGCTGTTCCTGCTGCATTGATTAAAAAAATAATAATAAAAAATAAGATGTTAGGCCTAAATTAAAAGATCCCCGTAAAACTACACACATAGCAAATGGAACCTTTTAAATAAACATCCCTCATATATAAAATTGAACTTGAAAACTGTCCTTGTAAACCCCTTGACTTGACCTCATGAGGTCACTTTTATGAGTGGAAACCAAAACTGTACAATAGAATGGATAAAATATATACTTTATGAAGTAAACTGCTACATTTGGATGTTCCTGCTCATCAAGCTAGTGCCATAAGAATAAATATAATAGAAAACATAAAGATATATTTATTTGTGCTGCCCTCTCCTGGCTAGCAACATCTCCACTTGTGGTGGCTGTATTTCTCAACAATTGGGAATTTGGAGGTTGAGTTTTGACCCGTTGAGCTTGCTGTTTCTGGTCAGTGTTGAAGCTACACGGTAGCAGATTGAGTTAATAATGTAGAGCAGCAGTTATAAGTTCATTTCCAGAGCATATTGAGTATTGCACATGCCTATGTTAAGTATGTGAATTAAAACATTGTTTGTAAATGTACTTTTATCGCGGTTGCAATGCTAATCTCCGTTAGCATTTTAATTGGAATTCCCATTATGTGTTAGCATCAAGCTAGTGGGCTAAGTGCTTGTTTTATAAAATCGATTCAGGAATCTAAGGATGCGTACTGTAATATTTCCTCATTGACAGTATGCAGTTCACATAGTATTGGTTTCATACTGAGATTAAAGACATACTTAAAAACATAGCATTTTAGTGAACTAAACAGCATATTGGTCGGGATGGCTTTTGGGGTGATGTCTCTATCTGTCTCTCTACAACCAATTGTAAAGATGCACTCTCAGGTACCGATTGATTACTTTTTTGTTGTAAAAAGTAACGTTACACATTAGAACTGTAATTCAAGTAATCCATTAAGTAGTTTTTCATAAAAGTAATCCATTACTGGAAATAATTGCTGTCTTTTCCTTTTCTTTTTTCGCCACAAAAATAAAATAAAATCCCTGAAGCGTTTGCACTGTTTCTGTTTCTCTCCTACTGCTTAGTAGGTGGCTGTGTGCCAGCGGAAGGTTAACCTACAGTTGTGTCAGTGCACATGCGTAGCTACCTAATTCAATATAGCGAGATGGCACAGAGGACAGCATTAACTTATATTCCCATTATTTTGAAGTTTAGGGTGAAAAGGACAAGCACATCATCATGGTGAAAAGCAAGTTGTGCCTGGAGGATAAGTGCTTGTTTACTTGTTTTCATTGAAACAGCTGGGCCTAATACTGTATGCCTCTGCCCAGTTCGCTGTCAAATTTCTGGCAAAATAAAGACCTGTAAATGTTATATTGCATCTGTCATTCCTATTATTTGGCTGTGGAGTTACCCATTATGGGCCATAAAAAAGGCTACAAAATGATGGTAGGGTTAATACATTCAAAGGTACATGTACAGTTGGCTACATGCTGTCTAGACTATATAACCGACATGCACAACAAGTCACAAAGGGGTTTTGCCATTATTTTTGGTAACTATAAAGAACTCTAATGCATTACTTTTCTCAGTACTTAACACAGTAACTTAACAAGTTACTTTTTAATGGCAGTAATCTTGTAACCTAATGTAACGTAATACTTACAGTAATTGTAGTGTCATCATTGGTTTCTTTTAACCGTGACCATGATTTTTTTTATGCCTAATTTGGCCAAAACATGACCAAATCTTAAGGGTTGACTAATCAATGTTTTCATATTAATAGTGGAAAAAATGACTATGTGTACAGTAATGTATGAGGAGTCGCTCATGGTGTCGAACACAGTTCTAGCATTTTAGTGTATTTCTGCTTGTGGTTTGGTTTTATGGCCCTCAGATTGACTGTTCTGGTTCATTTTTACTGCGCTTGTCAATGTCAGCTGTTTTCAGCTAAAAAGCTCTGATAAACTCACTGTACTCTACCATCCCAGCAAAACAATGACAGACAAAGATAGTGACTAGCTAGTGAACACAGTGGAGCATTTAGCAGCTAAAGAGTCAGATATTGGAGAGGATCAATCAATGAATCAATCAATCTTTATTTGTATAGCGCCAATTTACAACAAAAGTCAACACTTTCCAAAATGAGCGGGTGTAGACCATATTCCTTGATTAATTTATTAACAGAGACCCAACATGGCAACAGTGGTGAGAAAAAACTATCCCCTTTTTAAATTGATGTCAATTGTTGTGTTTACAGGTGGTCATGTGACCCCCAAGCGGGCCAAAGGATGTTATCTAAAACCCGAATTTATGTTTTCACAAAATCTCCTTAGTGTCAACCCAATCACCTATAAATGTTGGCAATGTACATTTCTGGAAACCATCGATGTGTTGAAAAACTTCATGTTTTGGCTTATAAAATACCTTGATTCGTTGCCACAAACACGGTTGGAAATGTCCCAACTTCTCGTTAAGAACACCTGGTTTTGGCATCACAAACATGACTGGAAATGTCCCAATGTCTTGTTAAAAATATCCAGCGGTTTCACACTTACCAATGTTGAAACACCATATCTAACAGTAGTCTCTGGCATTGCAGCCATATCACCCAGCCATCGTGTTCATGGAACACATTTGTCATTTAGGTTGGGTGACTTGTTGACATTGTCAATGTTGTCATGTTACTACATCTCAGCAATTACGTTTATACAATGTTATCATGACCAAAATGATGGCCAACACTGTGAAAATAAGACCCAAGTTGTAAAAAATCAGATTTATCCTTTACAGAAAGATAAAGACAGACGGATTAGTGAAATTGAGAGCAGAATGAGGCTGCATCTGTGTGTTTACAGTACTTGTGTTTGTGTGCATAGAAGGCTGATTCAGTCAACCATGTCTGACCCTTAGCAACTGTCCCTATCAGAGACAAGTCCCCTCCCTGTCAGCCAGTGTAATCCTCAGCCAGTGGGAAGAGTAGGATACCATGCTCACCCCGCTGTCATAACTTTGTGACCTGGAACTTTTTGATTGACCTCGGGGGGATTTGGGATTAAAGTGTGGGGATAATGTGTGCTGGGAGGATGTCTGTCTGTATGTGTGTGGTGTGGGGGGGTTGATGTGCTAATCCTGCTGGAATCTGTATTTAAAGCCGGAGTGGATACACACTGATGGCCAAGCACAGACAGACAGATTATTGTGCTCACATGGAAATATTAAGTCATAGGTTATGTAAGAGATACATGGACATACACACCATCCCACCATCACTATCTCTCATTTTCTCTTTCCCTCTCTCTAACACTCCTACATGTGCAGAGTATACCAGACCTGAAGCACTGAGAGAGGTTAATATATTATGACCGATCACTATTCCAACCTACACATGAATCTTAAATAGACTCAGGACTTGTAGCATGTGAATGCTCCGAGAATCACAGCTGAATGCACACTATGAGTCTCAAAGATGTAATCATATGGCTTCCTTCTATACAAAAACACTTCAGAGACATTGAACAGGTATAGGACCGAACACTAGGACTGGCAGGTTGATTGGCATCTGGGAGAACATCTGACTGGTTTTCAATTGATCACTGCACTAAAAAAACATAAATTAAGGAAAGTAATAATGTCTCATTTGAAATCTGCTCTTTCTTAGACAAAATAGACAGTTTAAAGGAATAGTTCACTCTAGAACAAAATTCAGTCATTATCGACTCACCCTCATGCTGATGAGAAGTCCGGTGTAGTTTCTTATTCCTCAAAGTGCAGCTGGAGACCCGCGGGGGTACCTCCTGCAGCAATAATCCATATAATGGGCGTAAATGGTGTCCGAGAGGAAAAGGTCCATAAAACTACACAAAAACTTTGTAATATTCCTTCATACTGCTCGTCCGCTGCAATCCAAGTGTCCTGAAGTGGTGACATCAAGAGTTTACTCGAAATGAGGGATGATGCAGGAGGGTACCCCCTCGGGTCTCCAGCTGCACTTTGAGGAATAAGAAACAACACCGGACTTCTCATCAGCATGAGGGTGAGTCGATAATGACTGAATTTTGTTCTAGAGTGAACTATTCCTTTAATCCTGTCAAACACCAATTGAATTTGATGATGAACCTTGGTCTTTATGATCCATCCATCCATCCATCCATTTTCTTCCACTTATCCGGGTTTGGGTTGCAGAGACAGCAGGCTTAGAAGGGTATTCCAGACATCCTTCTCCCCAGCAACACTTTCCAGCTCCCACTGGGGGATCCCAAGGCGTTTTCAGGCCGGATGACATATACAATCACTCCAGTGGGTTCTGGGTCAGCCCCAGGATCTGATTCAAAACTGAATGTCTTCTTTTATTTGTTAAATTACTTAAAGGTACAGTTTGTAGGAATTCCAAACTTGTCAAATACTCACGCTTTGGGATGGCAGCAAACCAAACCTACAATCCCAAAGCATCAGATTTTGACGAGTTGGGAAACTCAAAGCACCAGTAATTGACAAGTTGGGTTTGTTTTCAGACACTAAAGGCCTGGTACACCCATGGCTAGGCAGACATCCCATTAACTCTCCACTTAGCTTTGTGACACTTTCTAGAATGGGACAAATTATACCTTTATCATACCTTATTTTCTTATGGTACATCAAGTCTGGTGTCTTCACGGCATTCCCAGTATAGCTCTGCCTGTCTTCAAACTGAGCAGAGGTCTAATCATTCAGAGTAAATACACACATTTGTGGGCCTTTTGACTTTGGCCAAACAGTAGCTACTGTGCCCACAAGTGGCAATAATAGAACATTAATTCTACATTCTATATTCTAGAACTTGAAACATGTAAATCTTTGGGTTATTTTACCTCACAGAACACCAGGATGGCAGGCTCAGCATCAAAAAAATAAAATGTTATTTTTAGTGGACCTTCCACTAACAGGTTGACTGGCATGACAGGAGACCAAACAGATAGCAGGATTGTCTGCTATTGACCAGTAGGATCCCTCATCTCTCCCACAATCCTATCTAACTTTAAGTGTAATATACTTCCAGCTTTGTGTCCATTTAAATTTCATTCATTTAAATAACTTAACCGTTTTTGCCTCATCTGTCTTCATCTCTTTGACGATGCTTTCAACAGCAGCCGCTAGTTTTGGCTCCTGTTCATATTTTTCTCTCTCTGAAAGTGTGTGTGTGTATGTGTTTGTGGGGGAAGGGCAGGGACTACATGCCACTTAGTAAGGCAGCCTTGTGAAGCTCTGAGCCTCTTACACAAGTCCATTAGTGAGTGCACACACACACACACACACACACACACACACAACCACCTAAACGAATTAGGTGTATGGCAACCATCATGGCCGGTGGAATGTGGACATGGTTTTGAGGCAACTCAAATAAGGAAAGGAAATGAGAAGGGAAGTCTGGGGCTGCAGCTGAAAGGTCAAAGGCACGAGAGAAGCCCTCACTTAAACACAGCCTCCCCCCCACACACACACACACACACACACACAGAGCAGCTGTGCATCATAAACAAGCATGTGATCTGCCCAGGAGCTGAGGGGTCAAATCAAAAACAGGGGTGATGCACACATGCAGAAGGTCACGCTTTGAAAACTTATCTTTAGTTTGGGATCATGGGTGTCAGTGATCTCCCCTTGTTAGTTAACTAGCAGAGAATAGTCCCCGTCTGAACAGATAGGAGAATGATTACAGCCTTTGTCCTGCAGCTCTTTACAATGCTTGATATCTGCTTGTGTATTCAGCAGCAGCTCCTCTTTCTCATCTCTGTGTCTTTGACCAAGGTGAAACATGACTTGATGGGATTATCTGTCTGTGTTGGACTATGAGAGACATCAAGCCAGCGTGTACGTTCAGCTAACTAACTGTGGATGAAAAGACACTTGACACAGAGCAGTGGAAGAGTCCTGTAGCAGCAGGTGGAATTTAGTCTCACACTCTGTGTCAGATGATAAAGTAAAATCTACACAGCACTTTCCACACTGCCGTCTCTGTGATTTACTGCATTCACCTTTGGGTGTTACAGTAATTCTGTCATCGGCTGAGAACCTGCTCAAGAAATACCTCACGTTGTCGTCTTCTCACAGAAAAATAACTCTTCTTGACTCACTCGACATGTTCTCTTAAATTCAAACTTAGGTCTCCTTCATCTTTCTTTTCTGACACTTTGTTCTTCCATGATTGCTCTCATGGGGATACTTTATAGGGCATTAAAGCATTGAGCATTACCCTCCATATACTGCTTCCTTGTAATTAAATGTTATTCAATGTTGCACTCATTCAAACTTTCCCTACATAAGAGTATTAGCTTATTAATGCAACTAAGCCGCATTAAGTTTTAACCGTTTTTGTGGCTTGGTTCATGCAACAGTGAATCGAAATGGTGACATCATGTCATGTGACTCTCAGCTGGGTTTCGGCAGGATATTTATTACAGTCAGGTGATTGCATTGCCCAATGAAAGAAGCTGGTCTGTAGTCTGGAGGTATGGCAGTAAAACAAAGTATACTTTATTTCACCATTGTCATATTGCAGTCTGACATAGCCACAAATAGATACATTGACTCACCACTATGCAACTTCAAACAACTCTGTTTAAAAAAGAAAAAAAACTATATCAAAAATACCTTGAATGTTTATTTCACTCACTTCCAAAACTAGCGCTAGCCAGACCAAGAGCTTTAGACACGAGGCAGTGCATTAATGAAGAATTTAAATAATATTTACTTCCAGCCAAAGCTGGATTACTTGCATTCATTTTGTGTTCAGTATACATAGAGCGGGAGTAACAGCAGTCAATAGGAGCTCACTGCTCATTTTTGCTCTAGAGCCCCGTAGCAGGTTAATCCAGCCTTGGATGAGGCCCTTATATTAAGTTAGGTTTCACTTGAATGTTACCATCATGTTGTTAGCTTAAAGGTGCTAAGTAGATTTTTGAGTCTCATACCCAGCTCGTCAAATAATGACACTCTGGGTTTCCCAACTCGTCAATAACTGACGCTTTGGGATGGTGGCCGACCCATCCTACAATCCTGAAGTGTCCATTTTTGAGGAGTTGGGAATGAGACTCAAAAATCAACTTTTCTTACAAATAGCACCTTTAACTGCTGATGGCATGATGGCTGTCACTAATGAATTTGACATTTATGACAGACATGACGTTGACTAGATTTCAGTTTAATGAAGAAATTAACATGTATACATTAGGGGTGTGATGATACACTCAGCTCACGAGACAAGACGAGATACTATTTTTAAGAAAACTTCATTGACGAAATATATGACTGGAAAAATAGTCTTTTATTCAATCGAAAGTCACAAAATGCAAAACAATTCAGGTCCATTTTAAAATGTTTACACTAGTAATCATCTTATAATGAATGTCACTTCGTTTATACTTTCTGACAGAGTATGAATTATCATATGCAGTAAATGACACGAACAATATGTAAGCACTGCAAAAGGTTCTGCCACAAACTCAACTGACTGGCTTCTCTCCTGTATGATTGCTCATGAGTCTCTTTAGACCTTATAGTCTTATATAGTAGGAGTATATAGCCTTATATATATATATATGTATAAATATATATATATATTGATGGTCAAGGATTACAATGATAACCTGAACAATTTATGATGTAGTATATGGTAACAGTTAATGCTGAATTCTGTTACACTGTGAGAAGGAAACTGGAGACTGGAGATCTTGCAATGAGAACACACCAGCCACGATGCCCATTAACATGTTGACCCATAAGTACACAGTAGTCATTACTACATTATTACATGAGTACTCAGTGACCATGGGTCAGACCACACTCATCTTCAAACTCACTCTTCATTTAGTTGATGATAAAGTTTCATGACTGTATCGTGCACAGTTATGGTGCTATCACATTGACAAAATGTGTTCACAGGCAGAAAGACATATCACCTGGCAAAGTACTCAAACCAGCTTCTGTGACTGGTTCCCACTACAGTAGGTGTCCAGGACAACATATTAACATAATCACACACACACACACACACACACACACACACACACACACACACATTTTTCCCAAAGGATAGTACAAGACAACCCCCACCCCACAGTCTGTTCACCCTGCTGCCATCTGACAAAAGATACAGAAGTATCCGCTGCCATACCACGAGACAATGGAGCAGCTTCTTTCCCCAGGGAAGGAGACTCATCAGTTCATCATCAAGACTCCATTGACTAAAATAGATGTAGCAGGACTCAAAAGGACTCAAACTTTATTTCATTTTTTAAACCCTAGTCTAAAAAATGACATTAAATTTATCTTGTATAAGATAAGATTATCATCATCTATCACCAACTAAGTGCTCAAAGCAAAGAATAAAAAGAAAAAAATTAAAAAATTCTATTTTAATGCAACATTTACAATATTGTGCATGTTAGAGAGAGTTATTGGTCGTCATTCCTCATGACCGCACAGGCCCTGAAGTGATTCTTACCTGATGCAAATTCACTTGTAGAAGGTGAGGGGCTCTTTATGAACTCACTATGTCCATGTGAGTATTGTATTAAAATCACTTTTTAAAGTTTCACTTTGGTCCAGTTGGCATAAAATGTTAAATTGAGATTTTAAAAAGAGATGATTGCATGAACTTTGGTTGACATTGAATCAGAATACAGGTATAGTAGTGCAACAGTGGCCTGTGCAGTCTGCCTGTTTTGCCCTGTTTTCTCTGACCTGCTATATAAACAAAGTAGTTGTTAGAGGCAAGGCGGGCCCCTGATGCCAGAAGAGAGGGGGACGAGGAAGGGGGGGATCTGCCGACTCCTGGAGGACAGCACGAGTCCATCTCATCTCTTAATTACTGTCATCCCTGAGACCCAGCCGGCTAATAACTGCCCTGCTACTGCAGCGTGCTGGAGACTCCACTGAGCACGAGCAGATGGACTGAGAGAGAAAACCTCTCAGTTTCACAGCCAGACAGAACAGATAGGGCTCAACTAGGCCTTTCTTGACCATCTGGACTAATATGAAAAGCATGGCTCATGCACAGAAATACCCACACACTCACACACTTTATTTTCGTAATAATATAGGCCATGCTACACCCTGTTCCCAGTCACAGCTGATTTGTAAGAACATTTGTCATCATCATCACCAACAAATACCTCCATTAGAGATGCCCTTGTCACAGAGCCAGCAGCACAGATACCTGGTAGAGAAAGTACAGTACATATGTATGCTTGACAAAACAAGGACTGGTATTAGAGTTAGGCCCATTACCGTACTGTGCCATACATGGCTGGCCAGATAATGTAGCGTCCACACTGTAAATAGCAGTGCATTACTGTAAATAAACACAGCTTTAACCTGGTCAGTGTACGTAACACTGGCGCTTCCCTCTCTGGGAACATATGGGCTGATGAGGATCAATGGCAGATATGGGCCAGTATTAGCACAGACACTAACGCGGCTAATCGCCCTAACTTTCTAAGATGTTCTTCTCACTGCTGTGGACGAGCACACACACACAAATACACAAACAAGCTGACCTCAATCCTTCCTCTTTGTGCCTGTGGATCCAAGGCCACAGGTCTTATTTCAAGGCACTCTTGATCAAAGTCTGGCTGGCACACCACAGCCAAAATAGTGGGTTTAGATTCAACTAGCGACCTTTCCCATGCATGTCATAGGTAAGATTGTATGGAGCAGTGTGAAATACTGCAAGGCTGCAGTGAAGGTTTTTATCTCTGTAAAAAAAACACACAATATTTACAATATGTTAACTTGATGCAAACTCTAAAGGGGAACAGCTGTCGGAAAATGTGTGACAGTAAAACTGAAATGTGCTGCTAAAAACGCAAAGTCAGCACAAATACAGCACTTGAGGCCAAATCAATTAAGGATAATTAATCCTCCCCTTAAAATTGAGGGAAATGTGTTCCCTTGTCTTCTCGGCAAATGCACATTAGATCAATTACTGAATATTCAAAGAGGGTCAAATTGCAGACCTAACTCCTTGAGAATGAAAGCTGAAGAGTCCCCAGAGAGGAGATGTGTTACTTCCATTAACAAGAAGATTGTTTAACAAGCTGTAGTAGAGAGTTCAAGTGGTGATTAAGTGTGAAAAGGTAAGTTCATAATTTTTCAAGTCTGTATTTTTGCATGGAAAAAGGACTGTGGATTTAGACCCCTATCATTTACATTGGAAGAATATTAGGAATGATCTTTTAATTGCCAGAATGATTACAGCAAGTAAAATCAATTTCAATTTCAATGTCTCTCTCTCTCTCTCTCAATTTGATTTGTAATAAAAATAACTACCGGACATAATGTATGTTTTAAGTAGCCATAGTGTACATTTAAACAGCATTAAAACACAAAACACACAAACGCTATGATCTGCAGAATATTTTGTCTATTCTTTCCACTTTTTCTTGCACTGTTAGCGTCTGTCGTGTGCCTATGGTCAGTGCTTTAAATGGTTCCTTTGCTGACCGGTAGTATCAAGCGCACCGAAGCACTGCCTGCCTTCCACCTATCCTGTAGAGCTCTGCGGCCAGCTCATAATCTGTAGGGATCATTTCACCATCTGTTCTATTTACTTCACCACGAACAGAAAACACACTGGTAATCTATTAGAAATAGTATCACTGCTCTTTGTGATTGTGTTTTTACGTATTTATTTGTCAGAGCTGACCTGACACACACATACAGACTGCAGTCAGCAGAAAAAACTCTCCCTGCATCATCACAGAAGTCTATGAACCGTAATACTTCATTGTTGCAGAGAAAGCAACGTCCTAACTCTCTGAACAGCACTTTAAGCACTGCCTGTGGTGCTGGTCTATGTGCGCAAGTAGCCAGGGCAAACCCATCAAACAGGTAACCCTCAGGAAATATTCCAGAAGGGTTCTCTGAAAGTTTTTTGTTTAACCTTCAGAGAACTTTTAGTGAATGTTCCCTGATGGTTCTCCAAAGGTTTTTTTCTTTTGTTTAACCACCAGAGACCCTTTAGGGCATGTTCCCTGATGGTTCTCTGGAGGTTTTTGTTGTGTAACCGCCAGAGAACCTTTAAGTAATGTTCCCTAAGTGTTCTCAGCAGGTTAATGTGTGTTACCTTCAGAGAACCTTTAGAGAACATTCCCTGAGGGTTCTCTAAAGAATGTTGCTGTGTAACCTTCAGAGAACCTTTAGAGAACATTTCCTGAAGGTTCTCTAAAGAATTTTATTGTGTAACCTTCAAAGAACCTTTAGGGAACGTTCCCTGAGGGCTGTCTGAAGATTCATTTGTGAAACCTTCATAGAACCCCCAGTCTGTCTTTTTTGCATAACCATCAGAGAACCTTTACAGAATATTCCCTGAACAGGGCGGGCTCTAGCCATTTTGGTGCCCTAGGCGAGATTAGGATTTGGAGATTAGAAGGCCCTTCACCAGCAGCTGTTGGAGGCTTCTGCAAAAATGTCCTAAGTGCATCTGGACAGTTATAGAGTAGATTAGCCTGATTATTACTGTACATGCAAAACCATGTAGCTGCAGCAGACAGGGAAGGAAAAACAACTGCTGCGGCCTCCGTAGAAATGTAATAATGCAAATCCTCCCCCAGTCAAAAATGTGTTTTTCCTTCTTGTTCCTACAGTTGAATGTCTGAACTTCACTGTGTAGACTGACTTTTTTGCAGAGTTTTACACAAGATGGCTGTTTTTTCACATTCATAACTGAAAGTGTACAGTGATCATTGAAAATCTGATTTTCGAGCATGGTCCAATATTCAGCACACACAAGTGTGGTATGGAAACCTAAAGCCTCCAGTGCACAATCTCTACAGACAGGACTTCACTGTAAAGTAGGAATCATCTTTTAACCTGAGTGAAAACTTTTTAATTGTAAATAAACTTTTTTTTTGCTGAAAAAACAAACACATTATTTTTCCAAGCCAACTATTTGTATATGTCTTTACACGTGACTCGAGGGAATCTTTCAGGAATTATACTGCCTTAGTGAAGCTTTTAATGTTGGATTTCCGATGAGAAAAAAGTAAGGCTAAGCTTTTATCGGTGATGTACTGAATTGTATCATATTGTAAGGTGTCCACGTTATTTTGTCTACTTCAGATGCCCTCCAAAGAATCAATTGTGATCTCATTTTGGGGTCGAATTAATCCTGTTGAGGATCTGTTTTTCTTATACACCAAATTCTCAATGTATACATATCGCAAATAATCTTATTACTTACATCAGTTATAAAAAACAAGAAGGTAAATTACATTTTGCAATAAGATGTGATGCTTTTTTTGCAGTTCCTCCTTCTTAGAGAAGCTTGAGAAGCACTTCTCCGTAGCATATTAATTGAAGAATCTTCTCTATGTAAACCACACAGTACATTCACAAAGATTTATAAAGCTAGATTACATGATAACCTATACTGTACATGATGGAACACATTCCTTGGTTGTTTTACAATATACATAATACATTTCTAAAGCATAAATGTAGGATTAATGTGTGAAGCTTTCTTTCCAAAATGGTGTTGCAGCAAGAACTGGGACGAGTAGATTTCATGTGATGATTTTAAACCTTTTATCTGCAGATTCAAATTTTTTTTTTTAAAACAATTTTCAAAGGCTTGGGAACAAACTGAGGTTTGCAGACTTCATACTTCAACTTTAAGTTATCCAAGTTTAAAAGTAATTCATTTTGTTGTGTTTAATACATTCAGATTGTTTAAATGTTTTATTTAATAAAACACCAAGTTAACTGTGCAGAATGGACCAAACAGTGGTTGTTGATGTAATAATTCACCTGTTATTTGTTTACTGTCATCAAACCAGATAACTGTGGCATGTTATATATATTATTTCAGTTCAATTCAGACAAAAAAAACCTCAATCTTCTTCCTTCATTGTGAAAATTCAGCAGAAATTGTTGTCTAAATTAGAGTAAGATAAACTTGCAAGAAAGCTGAATACAGGTCCCTCACATATTGATTTTAAGTTCATGTGATTTTGGTCATTAAAAAAAAAAGAAGATTGTGAAAATGCCAGGCATAAACAGCAAATCCTCAGATTTGAGCAAATGTTTGGCTGTTTTTTCTTGCTAAATGATTTTAACAATTAATCATTATTCAAATATACACCTATGTGGATTAGCAATTATAGCTGGCAGTTAATTAAACAACTTCATCACATTCCACATGTCAGAAGTCCTATTTCCAATAATATGTGTTAAAAAGGTGGACTGCAAAGCTCTGAGCTTTTTAAAGGTTATAGCAGTGGTCACCTTCATCTTGATCTCTTTATGATTCCACAGCAGCATTTGTTTCATAAATATTGAGCATTTATTGTGGTGGAGCTGCTCTTTGTTCTGTGTGTTTGTGTTAATGTCCCAACAACCCATCAGCACGAGTCTCTGTTAGAGGACTTTATTTCATCAGAAAAGATATTTATGGTCAACCTATTCCAATTATTATTGTGTCACACCTGATTTTCATGTTAAACAGGCAAAAATACACAAGAACAAATTGAATCTCAATCTGTGAGAGCTCAGACTAAAGAAAACAACAATCAGACATACTCTGCAAAAGTGTCCAAAATTGTGTTTCATTTTGTTTCCTATCATCACCATTTACTGGAAAACAGGTTACACTTTCTTTAGTGAGATAAAAACGGATTGATTTGATGAACATAGATGAAGCAAAAATGTAATTATTTCATAGCAGACCTTTAAGCTATCCAGGTAATTAAATAAAACTAAAAGGTATTCTAAACATAAACAGGAGAAAATCAAGGGAAACAGACTCAGAATGCTTTAGAATGTTCTGTTTTCTGACTGGACCCAAGGCAACAAGCATGTTCACAGAATTCTGTCTCATGTTCACGTCAGCCTTTGGTGAGAGGTAAGACGTCTTTTCAGCTCTGATAAAACTACTTTTTTTTATTTAACTTGTCCTGTTTAGTAGAACTGTATTGTGTTGGAAGAACATTTATTTCCCCAGTATTGTGTTGGAAGAACATTTATTTCCCCAGTATTGTGTTGGAAGAACATTTATTTCCCCAGTATTATTTTGTCAGGTAAATTGTTTTTTTCATGAGTTAATTTACAAATAACATTACAGTCAGATGTGCATTTGTTGCTAAAATCAGGAGAAGGAATAAGTGTACCTTTTTGTCTTGCATAACTGGATTTAGTCTGTGTAAACTGAAAGCTCTACTTGATGCCTGAATTGCATGTGTCAAAATGGACTGCATTTGTAGTTGCATTTGCACTAGAGGATATTTCACATTGACTGAAAGGTTTGCAGTCCTCACTTGTGATCTTCTGTATTTTTATTACATAAAAATTAAAGATTATTTAAAGTTGCACTATGTAACTTTTTCAGCCTGTCCTCAAAACATCGACTTTATGTATCAATTACATAAATTCTATGTAAAGTATATAATTTGATGAAAGTATTTCTATCATGTAGACTTAATAAGTGAATAAATCAACAACTTAGTCTGCTTAAATTAAGTTATTATATATTACATCTTGAATAGTTTATTTTTATTGAAAAATACATTATAGTCTTTAGTCTTATAGTGATATTTTTGGTGGACCAGCTTTTATTCTAATAATGAACGCTTACTTATTTGTCTTGATGCACAATTTTGTGTAGAGTAGTGACCAGAGAAGTGCTGCTCTGTTAATTGTAGATCAGAAAGTCAAGTTAGAAAGTCAGTTAAGTAAGAAAGAACTTGCTCAGTGTGCTGCTTGAAGAAATAATCTGATTACCAGTAAGATGACTTCTGTGTGTTTGTGTCTACAGTTCAACAGCATCTTTTTAAGAAGCACATCACTGAGAGAATGTTTACTTTAATTTCTGGAGTAAATTCTTTAAAAGTCCTCAGAGGCACCAACCCACATATCATCGTGGATGAGCCCAGACGAAGGGGTGAGAGCCCTTTGGTATGTGGCAACACCAGCCCTTCTCCTACCATGAAGGAGTCCAGCCGAAGGGGTGAGAGCCCTTCGGTATGTGGCAACACCAGCCCTTCTCCCACCATGAAGGAGTCCAGACAAAGGGGTGAGAGCCCTTCGTTCTTTGGCAACACCAGCACTTCTCCCAACATGAAGGAGTCCAGACGAAGGGGTGAGAGCCCTTCAGTCTGTGGAAACATGAGTCCTTCCATGATCTGGGTGGTGTCTGACAAAGGGGTGAGAGCCCTTCGATCTTTGGCTCCACCAGCCCTTCTCCCACCATGAACAAGTCCAGACAAAGGGGTGATAGCCCTTCGATCTTTGGCTCCACCAGCCCTTCTCCCACCATGAAGGAGTCCGGACAAAGGGGTGACAGCCCTTCAGTCTGTGGAAACATCATTCCTTCCATGAGTTTGGAGAAGCTCAGACGAAGCGGTGAGAGATCCTCGTTCCGTGGAGGTACCAACCCACATATCATCGTGGATGAGCCCAGACAAAGGGGTGAGAGCCCTTTGTACTGTGGCGACAACAGTCCTTCTACCACCATGAAGGAGCCCAGATGAAGGGGTGAGAGCCCTTTGTTCTGTGGCGATAACAGTCCTTCTACTACAATGAAGGAGCCCAGATGAAGGGGTGAGAGCCCTTTGGTCTGTGGCAACACCAACCCTTCTCCCACCATGAAGGAGTCCAGGCAGAGGGGTGAGAGCCCTTCAGTCTGTAGAGTAACCAGTCCTTCTACCACCATGAAGGAGTCCAGACAAAGGGTGAGAGCCCTTCGGTCTGTGGCAACACTAGCCCTTCTCCCACCGTGAAGGAGTCCAGACAAAGGGGTGAGAGCCCTTCGATCTGTGGCTACACCAGCCCTTCTCCCACCATGAAGGAGTCCAGACGAAGGGGTGAGAGCCCTTCAATCTGTAGAAACATCATTCCTTCCACGAAGTGAGAGAAGCTCGGACGAAGTGGTGAGAGATCCTCGTTCAGTGGAAGCACCAACCCACATATCATCATGGATGAGCCCAGACAAAGGGGTGAGAGCCCTTCTATCTGTGGCTACACCAGCCCTTCTCCTACCATGAAGGAGTCCAGACAAAGGGGTGATAGCCCTTCAATCTGTGGAAACATCGGTCCTTCCATGATCTGGGAGAAGCTTGGATGAAGCGGTGAGAGACCTTCGTTCCGTGGAGGCACCAACCCACATATCATCGTGGATGAGCCCGAACAAAGGGGTGAGAGCACTTTGTACTGTGGTGATAACAGTCCTTTTACCACCATGAAGGAGCCCAGACGAAGGGGTGAGAGCCCTTCAGTCTGTGGCGACAACAGTCCTTCTGACACCATGAAGAAGCCCGGATGAAGGGGTGAGTGCCCTTTGTTCTGTGGCAACGACAGTCCTTCTACCACCATGAAGGAGTCCAGAAAAATAGAAAAAAAAAAATCAACAAAAATAAATACATGGTTAAACTTTTTAACGTTAGTCAAAATGCAGTTGATGTTAGCTTGTTGGTCAAACTTATGTCATTGTTAGTTGAGTGCTACAGCCATGTCTCATAGTGTGTAATGTTATACGTGTATTCTCAAGAATAAACGCTGAAAATGCAGCCTTTATGTTTCATTATGTTTTCTTTGTGTGCACTTGAACTCAACATTGGTAATATAAATAAATTCAAAAAAATATTTCTTTATTTCAGAAGCTCAGAAGCTTCAAAAGAGTAACTTTTTAACAATAGCCAGTAATCAGCCTACCATTAGAGGCGATATTTTTCGCATTAAAAGGCACTAACTTTTCTAAAATATTTTGACTCGCTAATGTTAATATGCTAATGTTACTTAATCTGATGAGCCAGAATACAGAGCCAGCTGGAAAGGCACCACTAAAAAATGTTTGAAAAAGGGCAGACACCTACAAAATAATGCTTAGCAGGTGATTGGATGAACCATCGGTCTATCACAGACTAAGTTCAACTAATTAGGCTCAGTCAACTGCAGGAGAGCATTGCCACCAGAGAAGCCAGATGGTAAATCGTAGGGCTGTAATCTCCTGGTCGACTGGTCGATTTATTGGTCGATACGTTCTGGCTCGACCAAAATTCTGATTGGTCGATTTTTGGCGTGTTAATTAAATGCTGCTATGGCAGCGCGTAAACACACAGCGGGTCCTCTCCATCCCAATGCTGTGTGTCCTGCATATGACATATTTGACTTCATCAGGAGGAAAGTACCAAGTGTTAATGGGGGGTGTTTTCAGAGCACTCCTGTTTCACAGGTAACAGTGTGTCTTCAGAACACTCCCCTTGTTTTCACTATTTTGGATTAGCTCAACCCACTACAGACAACAGATTGAAGAACGTACTAGAAGGCCTAGGTCCGGTGGTTTGTTAAATATTTATTTATTTTTAAGCGTTTCATTTACAGTCATTCTTATTCTACCATGTCAAAGACATCAGCAGTGTGGCAGCATTTTATAAAAATAGAAAATGGACAAAAAGTCGAATGCAAAGTTTGCAAACAACAGTTTGTATATCACAGCTCGACTACAAACATGGCATATCACCTAAAAACGGTAAGCTGACTTGTCTGCGTTAGGTTGCTCCATCCGTTTTAAGTATATGAACATATCAGAATTGGCATATTTCAATGTTTTAGTCTAATAATTGTTTTATAACTGCAGGCGCACCTGCCCGCAACGGCAGCATCCCCTAGTTCGTGTCTCAGCCACGAAGCTGAGCTCCTGTGTTCAGTCTCGCTCTGTGCGAGGACACGCGCAGTGCGAAATCATAGCATCTGTCAATTATTCTAACATGACAAAAACAGTTGTCTAAATATTCCTCAACAGTTCTTGTGCAAATATCAGTAGTTACATAGACATAGTACATTTTCGGAAATCATGGGCTATGATATTGTGCAGATGCACGTGATGCAAAACGCTGTCTACCAAGAGCCCCCCCCCCCCCTTGGTTGATTACAGCCCTAGTAAATCGAACTCTTACCAAAAGTCAGTCAAGAGAAGAGTAAAACCATCTAGCATGAAGCCTCGCAGGATGGATTTGTGAGGTCATATGATCACGTGATCTTGTGAGAAGAAGCCTACCATAACAAGTATACCTACCTAATTTTAAAAAAAATTTGGGGTTGCAAAGAAATGGTCCGTTCACGGTTATTTTTACACCATGGGGTATATTGTTATTGTTATGTTATTCCTGCTAGTTTCTTTGCCAGCAGGGGTTTATCTCTGCTTGCTATGCGCAACCTTGATCAAACTATCAAAATAATTTATAAGACCCTGGCTATTGAAGAGACAGTCGCACAGAGGAAGCAGCTTTTTTTTATTGTATTTATTGTCCTTTCCACTGTCAATCACACCTTCTGAAGAATTCACTGTTTTCTATTTCATCTGATATCAAGTCATCTGTCAGCCTGCTTAAGCTCACCATGTTCGTCATCTGACCTCAAATTATCCTGAGTGGATAGGATCTGAGCTGTTGGTAGGGTTGAGTTCATTGTGATATTTTAACACTTAAGTCTGGACTCAGTGAAAAATGCAACCACCACTCATTTACATGCACAAGGTAATGCATCCAACACAGTGAGCAGAATCACAAATATTCCTCTTGTATTTTGGGTTATGATTTTTCCATCACCTGACAATTTCTCAGCTCTGAATAGACTGATGAAAGTATGAAAAACAAGCTGCTAGCTGCTGTGCAGCACTATGAAGCTGGCCAGTTTTTCTCAGTTACATTGAACCAAGCTGCTGCTGCAGACTGGACAGAACAGAAGCATCACTGGTGACAGAAACTCGATTGCAGCTCACCTCGACCCACCTCACACACACAAACAACGTCCCGTAAAAACAACAGCAGCTCACAGTTAATGCAGATAAGTCCCATTAACCTTTGTGAGCACGCCCTCTCCGTTTCTGCTTCTCTCTCTGTATCCCTGGGTCTGCACTGTCCTTCACAGTCTTTCCGTCTCTCTCATGAATGTTTGATGGTGCTGCCAGCTGCTCTCTAAGTCTGAGGGCGGCACGTGTTCTTGTTCACAAACACAGGCCTTACATTGTTTTGCCCTCAGCAGACTTTGAAAAAACAGCAGCATGCATGTGTTCTTATTCCGGTGAAAAAGGCACTTTTCGTGATAAGGGTTTGGTTAAGGTGGGACAGCATGAGGCGTGCAATGACAGTGCTATTTTAGATGTATAGGAAAGTCATTGTTTTGTATCCAAATGCGGCAACAACAACAACAGCGTCTCAGTCATTTAAAAAATCTTTCACAAATGAAGTGTGGGCAACTTTCCCTCCCACACAAATAACCCTGACTGTGTTTTTGTGCAGAGACATTTCATTTTGCACAGCCTTCCTCTTCTATTGTGTGAGATTTTTTTCAGAGAGAGGCAACCTTAATCATACATTTTTGGGCAGGTGTTTGTCAATACAGATCAGCTGAGGATGTGGGGGGTGGGGGCTGTTGACACAAACATTTCTAATGTGCATCAGCAAGCTTAGCTACATAAAAAGACCAAAATATCTCTCTCACTCTTTTTTTCCAACCTTGTACAGGCTCAGCGAGAGCTTTAACCTATCCTGACACTCTGAGGATTTTCTGAAAGAACCATATGTCTCCTCTGCGTCGTCACAGCAACAATCTCAGGACCATCATGCACTTCTCTTTTATCATGCAAATGAAGCAGGGATCCAGACCAGCGGCTGGCAGACAGATAGTTAACACAGGAGAGACACTAACAACACGAACCAGCTGCCCAGTGGGCAATCTCTATATTTATTTTTTGAAAGCATTTATTCATCTATAATGGATAATACACACAAAAATGCAGTATGTTAATATTAGGTCATTTATTTTAATCCTTGTATACTGTCTTTATATACACTTTTAAAGTGTATGTCCATATTATGATTAACTTGTGATGAGGGCCAGGCCCAAGAAGAAAAGCACACTGATACACTTTTTTAAAGGTGAGTGTACAATATGTATTTTCAAACCATGCCGCTATGAGCTGTACTGTAAATGCTGCAACAGTAGGGGAAGAAAGTTCTACTAGGTTTATAGTATATAACCACATTATTCGCAAACATCTGAAAACTTGCTCCATGACATGACTTGTGTAAATTATTTGTACATAAACTGAAAAGAAGTTATTGGACTGTTACTGGTTCCTTGATCCCTTTCAGGGGAGGAAACTGTTATTCTCATTTATGAAAGTAAGACAGCAGCAGTTGCCAGTTTGAAGAAAAGTCATACTGCTGCAAAAACACTAACATCTCCATGAACGAATGACACAACACAGGAGGGCCAACTCAGGTCAAGACTCTGCTGTCCACTTACATCTGAAGGAGAAAATCATTCCTTTGAGGACAACAATGTAAACATGTTGTCCAGAGAAGACAGATGGTTTGAAAGAGGAGTAAAGGAATCCATCTATGTCAAACTGGAATGACAGAGGAGGTGGCCTAAGACATTACTTATCACCCACCTACAATGCAGTACTAAGTTCCCACCTCAGACAGCGTAACAACCATTCACACCTGGGCTCACCTAGCTTTAGCAACCCACATGAAGGCTGGTTGAGTCAATGACCCACAAGTGGCCCTAACGACTCTGAAACTCAGAGCTCACACGTGTCCTTAACAGCTCTGTAAGGACACTCCCACACAGAGTCTAAAAGCCTGCCAACTCCCCTCCAGTCAGCTAGAACTGAGGAAGCCTCTTGGATTAGAGGTGGAATGTCTTCAAGAAACTGAAACAAGTCCAGTTGCCTACAATACAGCACTTAGAATTTACCATGACCTGGATGACTGAGAACCTTCATCAGCACTAACTGAATGCATTTCTTTTGAGTGGAGTAATAAGCCATTTGTAATATCTTACTTTTATGTTTTGTAGTTAAAGTTAGTTGTAGTAAAACTCTTTACGTGGCTCATAAATGTAGAGGCCAGACAATACAGGATAGAAAACTCTATAGTCCAAGCAAACTTCCTTTCTCTTCTTCTTACATAGTCTCTTATGTCATCATTTTATCTCCTATCTAGTGATCCTCCTCTCCTCTTATTGTCCAGGCAACATGCAGACTGAATCAGGTCATGGTGCACCTGAGGCTAGCAGCTCCCGTTACTTCACCTCCAGAGTCAGGACCTCGAGGCCTTAAATTGGATACAAACATCAAACTTTGACTCAGACCGCTATCTATCTGAGCTGGTCAGCAGAGATGCTTACCACCAGAGCAGTTAATATAAATGATGAGTTTTGGACTTATTCATGAGTCAATAGCACACAATTATGGGCAAGTGATTGCATAGCGGCTTAAAATGCTGATTTGAGTTCAGAGTGTTTATGTGCGTCATAGTCATGCAAAGCATTTGCCCTGGGCTGTAGATGCTCGTGGGAGAGATTAAAAAACACTCTTAATATGTTTAGAACTACAAATGAACTTATTTTAGTGCAGTGATTTATTTTTGATAAAGAAAATTTTACATTTACATCCAGCCCTGACTGTAAGCCAGGGTTGGATCAGCCACCGGCGGTTTCGTGCATGCGCGACTCGCAGTCTGGACGCGAGGGGTGAACTTCTGCTCTGACTGCAGCTGGGAGGGACTGTTGTGTGAGGACTGGGCCGCCTGTGAGTGCTTTGGGATGGGGTTCGTTCAACAAGCAGCACCCGCTGCGTGTTGAACGATACGTGCTTCCACAAGTCTCCAAATACACCAGAAAAAGTCGCTAGATTTGTCGCTAGTCGCTTTTTTGAAAAAGAGTCACTAGAGGGGTCTGAAAACTCGCTAAATATAGCAACACTAGTTGGCAACACTAATATGGAGAAGGACACACAGAGGCTGCAGGGGAGGAATAAAGCAGCGGAATCCAAAAGCAAGGTCGAGACAACGGAGGCTTACGGAGAAGAGAAGATTTAAGCCGAGTGTCCCCTCTCTCATCATGGGTAACGTGGGATCACTAGCTAACAAGATGGAGGAGCTGACAGCTCTAGCCAGGAGTCAGAGGGAGTACCGGGAGTGTAGTTTAATGCGCTTTACAGAGACATGGCTGCACCAGGACATTCCCGACGACAACGTTTCCATGGAGGGCAATGAGACTGTTACGGTCGACAGGGACTGCACCCGGAGCAGTAAGCGTAAAGGAGGGGGGCTTGCCATTCTAGTTAACAACAGGTGGTGTAGTCCTGCACATTGAACTGTTTGCCGTTGGACTCTGACCATATTATCTGCCTCGGGAGTTTTCACATGTTGTTGTGGTGACTGTTTACATTCCTCCCTCTGCCAACCCGACGTCGGCGTGTGACGTTATCCACTCTGCCATAGCCCAGTTACAGACTCAACACCCGAGTGTATTCATTGCTATCTCGGGTGACTTCAACCACGTCACCAGGGATACAGTGCTACCCAACTTCACACAGTATGTGAACTGTCCTACAAGAGAGGAGAGGACCCTGGACTTGCTGTATGCTAATTTCAAGGATGCATACAGCTCCTCTCCCCTCCCCCCACTGGGTAGATCAGACCACAACCTGGTGCACCTCAACCCCTGTTTTGTGCCTCCGGTGAAGAGCCAGCCTGCGACCACAAGGACAGTGAGGAGATGGTCGGAGGAAGCTTATGAGACACTTCAGGGATGTTTTGAGATCACGTACTGGCAGTCACTTTGTGAGCTGCATGGAGAGGACATTGATGGGCTCACAAAGTGTATCACAGACTATATTAACTTTTGTGTAGACTCCACTGTTCAAGCTGAGACTGTGCATTGTTACCCAAATAACAAGCTGTGGGTAACAAAGGACATCAAACAAATCCTTGATGAAAAGAAGAGGGCTTTCAGAGCTGGTAACAGGTAGGAGGTGAGAACAATACAGGCACACCTAAAGGTGAAGATCAGGGAGGGTAAAGAAAACTACAGGAGGAAGCTGGAGCGGAAACTTCAGCAGAGGACCATCACTGGATTCAGGTCAGCTGGCAATAGAGGAGTTGAAAGCAGCATGGACCGGGCCAACGAACTCAGTTGTGTTTTTTAACAGATTTGATACTGAGACCCCTGCACCCCCTGATAACACCACCATCAATCCTACTGCTGTCTACCAACTACCACCTTCTCTACCCCCTCCTCCTCCTTACAGCCCTTTATCCTCCTGTGAGATCCCTCCCCACTCCTCCTCCCCTGGTCTCCAAACTCACTACACACTACAACCAATTGACTCTACACCTCCCCCTCCCCTACCTGTCACCTCTACAGTGAGCATCACAGCTGACCATGTTAGGAGACAGCTGGTGAGACTCCACTCGGGCAAGGCTGCGGGTGCTGATGGTGTCAGCCCCAAGGTGCTCAAAGCCTGTGCCCCCCAGCTATGTGGAGTACTTCACCATGTCTTCAGCATGGGCCTGAGTCTACAGAGGGTCCCTGTGATGTGGAAGACGTCCTGCCTTGTCCCTGTGCAAAGACGACACGTCCCTGTGGCTTCAACGACTACAGACCTGTGGCACTGACCTCCCACATCATGAAGACCCTGGAGAGACTCGTCTTGGAGCAGCTCCGGCCCTTGGTCAAACCACTCCTGGACCCCCTACAGTTCGCCTATCAGCCCAAACTTGGAGTTGAGGATGCCATCATCTATCTGCTCAACCGTGTCTACGCCCACCTGGACTAACCAGCGAGCACTGTTAGAGTCATGTTTTTTTACTTCTCCAGTGCATTCAGCACCATCTGTCCGGCTCTACTGGGTGAGAAGCTGACAGCGATGCAGGTGGATTCCCCCCTTGTGACCTGGATTGTTGACTATCTGACTGGCAGACCACAGTATGTGCGCTTACAACACTGTGTATCAGATAGAGTGGCCAGCAACACTGGGGCTACACAGGAGACAGTCCTCCCTCCCTTTCTCTTCACCCTCTACACCATGGACTTCAACTACTGCACAGAGACCTGTCATCTCCAGAAGTTCTCAGATGACTCAGCAATAGTTGGATATATCAGTGAAGGTGCTGAGGATGAGTACAGGACTACTGTGGACAACTTTGTCACATGGTGTGAGCAGAACCAAAGACAAAGACCAAGGAACTGGTTGTGGACCTGAGCAGGACCAAGGTGCCGTTGACCCCTGTTTCCATCCAGGGGGTCAGTGTGGAAATTGTGGAGGATTATAAGTATCTGGGAGTCCACATTGATAATAAACTGGACTGGATTAAGAACACTAACGCCCTCTACAGGAATGGACAGAGTTGTCTCTATTTTCTGAGACGACTGAGGTCATTCAACATCTGCTGGACTATGCTCAGGATGTTTTATGAGTCTGTGGTGGCCAGTGCTATACTCTATGCTGCTGTGTGCTGGGGCAGGAGGCTGAGGGTAGCGGACGCAAAAAGACTGAAGAGACTGGCCTGCAAGGCCAGTGACGTTGTGGGAGTGGAGCTGGACTCTGACGGGGGTGTCAGAGAGGAGGATGCTGTCCAAGTTACATGGCATCTTGGACAATGGCTCCCATCCACTCCATGACCTGGTGGTCAGCCACAGGAGTACATTCAGCACTGGACTGATCCACCAAGATGCACCACAGAGCGCCACAGGAAATCATTCCTGCCTGTGATTATCAAATGGTTCAATTCCTCACTCTGAGTGTCAGACACAAAGTTTTCAACTTTGGCATTATTATTGCTCTGTACATTTGTATATTTATTCTAGTGGAGTGTACATTTCTTGTATTTTTGTTTTGTTTTTGTTGTTCTTGTTTATATATAGATATTATTATTATTATTATTATTATCACTATTATTATCATTATTATTATTTCTGCATATTCTGAACTTTGAATGTGAGCAGCTGTAATGTAAACAATTTCCCCTCGGGGATAATAAAGTATTTCTGATTCTGATTATTCAAAGAGCAAAAACTGCTTTAAAGCCAGTGTTGGAGGCTAAATATAAAAAGTAGCATATAACCACTATCACTACTTTCTCCTCTAACGTAGTAAAATTGCAGTTACTGACCCATATACAGTAAGTCATGGCTACAGTAACATTATTAGAGCCTCATTAACCTCTTAATTGGCACAATTTCTATCACAAGAATGTGTGTGTGCGTATACATCATTATGAAATACCACTACAAATACTACATGAAAATATGTGATGCATTTTTCTTTTTCTGGCCACTTGGGGGCAAAATAACTATACATTATCACCCTGTAAAGTTGTTCCAGTGAATTTGTTAGCAAGTAGTCATTATTAAGACACCCAGCAGACACAAACCAACATTAGCATTCAGTAGCAGTCATGTTTCCGTCCACCTGACGAATATAATTCCAATGTTCACTCTCCTGTTAGCTCTAGTCTGATCTAAAAAAAGATATCCAGCTCTTCAGCTGCTAAATAATTGACTTGCATCTCCAGCCAGTTCTAACTTTGACTGTATGGAAACACATGGGGCTTTTTCACTGAATAAAAATGCCTGCAAACGGTGGAAAAGCAAAAACAATCAGCTAAAATAGGCTAAAAACTGAGGGGAGACTGCACAGTCGGGACATAAGTACTGTTTTAGGATGTAAGGAATACAATATAATGAGAAGTAGATATTTATTTTTCCCAGTGACTAAAAAAACAGACAAAAAAACCCCCAAACTTCCCCAATGCTTTTCAGTCTAGTGCAAATGAAACATAGCACACGTTCATAAAAGGCTTACACTTTCAGAAGCTCTCTGTCAACTGAAGCCAAACCAAGTATTGGTTAAAATAAGGTGATTGGCTGTGAAAAGTATTAACATTTCCCAATCCGTTAAGGGAAGCATCATTATAACTCAGCAGGCAATACATATACATATACATATACAGCACATATTTATGGCTGATAGTTACCTCACACCACCTTTTTAATGTCTTACTCAGATGTCACGTGCACAAGATTTATCCAATAGGTTGCACATTGTTTTCTAAACAAAAGGCACTGTTTTTGACCTTGAGACTGCAGTTGGAAATGGAAACAGGAGAAACTTTTACTGTTATAGTAATCCTCATATCAAAGAGCTGACAAAGTAAAGCACACAGGCCTGTGTCACATGCAGGTATAAAAAAGTAAATATACTTAGATGGATGTGATTTTTAAAAAAGATATACAGGTTGAGTTGAGATACAACATTTTCATCTAAAATGATCAATCTTGTGAGCTGTTAATTGACAGCCCCTGAGTCATCTTAGCTACTGTTGCTGCACCTCTCGGACTTTCAATTCTCCAATTGCACATAATGCAGTTTACGATGATAAATATGGCAGACTTAGGCCCACCACTTGAAACTATCAATAACTTTTCAAACAATAGATCAATGATTTCAGACAGAGGTAGACAAAGCAGTCTCCTGATAATCAATTTTGGCGCCTGAAATGACGGCATGTTTGCTCACATCTAGGTAATTTAGCTAATGTTTAAGAGAACCCTGCAAACATGTACTAATATTGCACTGAAGATTGAGGCTAAAGCAATGCTACAGGCAAAAAGTCAGCAACCTTGCCAGGTAATGATGATTCATGTAGAAGATGTGGAAATTAGGAGACAACATTGTTCTTGTATTGCATGGAACAAGTTAGTATTGTAGGCCATAATGTCATGCTCTGGATGGGAAGCTTGAATGCTCAGATAATGTTATGCTGCCGTGTTCCAGGTTGCAAGTTGTATACACCTGGGGAATCTGACAAATTATTATCATTTCACCGCTTCTCAATTGATCAGTAACTAAAAAGATGATGGATAGTGAAAATCTGGAAGGACATGGGGCCATGTTTCAAGGCAACCCATTCACTAATGTTAGCATGCAACTACTTTGTAGTTAACATTACAGTTTGATTACATCCAGTGTGTTTCACTGCCTATGTCTAACTCAGTCAAACAGTAATGTTAGCTAGAAAGTGGTTGAATGCTAGCAATAGCTGTTGTATAATGGAAGCTGGGAGCGTACCTATGTTCCCCGGGTCCTATGTTCCCCGATCGGGGAACATAGGACCCTTTTTCTAAAAAAGGGTCTTATGTTCCCCGGTCACATACACAGCGGGTAACATAGGACCCTTTGGGTGAACAGCGGGGAACATGGGACCCTTTTTTTAGAAAAAGGGTCCTATGTTCCCCGGTCACATACAAAGCGGGGAACATAGGACCCGGGGAACATAGGACCCAGGGAACATAGGACCCAGGGAACATAGGGATGATCCCATGGAAGCCAACAGGATGTTGTTTAACCTTGAAATACAGCCTGGTGTCCCTCCAGATTTTCACTACCAGATGTCAAAGGAAAATGGCCACCATGTGAATATCCAAGTAGAATAATGTAACATCTGTTTATTTCGTTCAGACATAACCCTTTTTAGCTGCCTAGCTTAGCCTATACTTGTTCATGTTTTCAAACCGTATGTTTCACTTTTAACTTTAGGTTTTTAGGATGAATACTAATCAACGTGTTTGAGTTTAGTTGTAACCTGTTATCATACTAACTAATGTAGTTAGTTAAAGATGATTTCCTTGGTCTTGGAAGAAATGCTTCGTTACTAGTGTAGGTACCAGGCTGTTAGCTAATTAGCTGTGCATGCTAATGGTTACAGCAGATAAACACACTGTTTAACTCATTTATTCCACTTTATCTTGTGTTTTTGGTGTTGGAAAGTCTAACAGAAATAAATGACACCACCGTCCTTACTCTTTATTTTCTCTCTTAGAGCCTGATAAACATGGCTTCAGCACTGCAGAAATACAAACTTGACAGTCCTGCTGTGCCTAGAATATAGGCTACTTATGGTTGCTAAACTGGCATAAATTCGGCATAGCTAAAATATTGATTATTCATTAAGTCCTGTAGTTTTACAGTAAACTATTAATCCTCTGACTGATCAAATATTCTCTGACCCACGAAAGAAGACTAAACAATGACAGAGAAAGTTGAAGTGGTGGGCAGGAGGAAAGAAGGCAAAGGGCCAGACAGGAAAACCAGGTACACACACACACACACACACACACACACACACAGTACATGGCTGGGATGAGTGTGTCTCCAGGGTCTGCAGGGCTGAGGTGAAGAGACTTTTTTTCTTCTCTTCTATCCCCACTTTCTACATAGCAGTGCTCCCTGCAGGCCACAGCCACACCTCAGTGTGAAAATGAAAACCACAAACGTGCCTCGGAGAGGCCTTGGAGGCACTGAATACCAAACAAAGCAGGAAGTAGAATGTGCATTTAATTTCTTTTCACCCTCAACTATATCTGCTTCAAAGCCAGGTGATATGAAGGGCATGCGTTGTGGGTCGCTGCGCTGCCTCTGACCATTCTGCTTCCTGCTGCGTGTATCTGGAACAGCATACAGTGCTGTAGGATGGGTCAGAGAACATCTCAACATGATGACAGTATACTGGGTTCAAATAAGTGGATGCATTAGTGACTCTGTGCTGAACTCCAGTCAGCCTGAGGACCCGCAGTGCTCAGAACATATATCGCTGTACCTCGACAGCTTCCTCGTGAGGACAGTCAGTACTGCATGTGATGTGATGCTACTGTCTATGATAGATTGTGCTTGCCCTCCGTGTGTGTTGCATAACTTCAAGCCAAACATTATCCCTGAGGATTATCCTCAATAGAATGATATTCATGGTTTAATGTGGCTGAAAATGAAAGTTACAAGAGAGGGAGGGCTCATAAGGGCTAATCAAAGGGACGTGGCCAGATGTAATATTTGGTGTTTCATCGTCATGTGGTGTCACATTAGCTTACATTTGGTCACACTGTGACTGAGTGACGATGCAGGGGGAGTATCACAACAGCACTTTGTACAGTTGACAGGTTGAGTGCAGCTCTTGTGCTTTTCAAGTGTGTGTACCCGTGCATGCACGAAAGTTGAAGTGTGCACAGACCAGATGAGCAAGGGCAGTGTGTGGGAGAGGCACAACGGATGTGTGTGTGTGTGTGTGTGTGTGTGTGTGTGTGTGTGTGTGTGCTTGTGTCTGCAGGCTGTGTGAGACCCCTTTGAGCCCAGTGCGTTTGGGAGGGCGGGGTGACTCATCTAACCCTCTGGCTCTGCTTCTCAAAATATATCTTTTTCTCTTTCCCTTTCTCACCTTTTTTTCGCTGTCTGCTCATCTAATCTCATCAGTGCACTTCACATTAATGCAGAACCAAATAAAAATCATCCTTTCACTTCAAAGCGCTAGGCACGTATCGTAACTTTTTGAAGGAAGAAAGAAGAGGGCTGAGGATGACGGAGAGTGAGGGAGACAGGCAGACGGGCTGACAGACGAGCAGCAGTGAGGGCTGAGGAAGGAGCAAATGCTAAGGCTCATTCATCCTGACAGTGTGCATGGCACCAGACGGGATCCAAAAGACAGAGGGAGGACAGTCTGCACTGCTGTCCAGCGTCACCTCCTCTATGAGGGGGGCTTATAAGGCCACATAGCAGTCCATCCCCAAATACTGGCCCCTTTGTTGGAATGCTCTTGTCTGATTACAGACAGTTATTTTCCTTGCATTATCCCAGATATTTTCTCACATGTCCTCTGTTGTCACTACACCCAGTTCCCTCTCCCAGGTCGCTCCCAGTGTCAGAGTTCTAACATTCGAGCAGTCCTTCAGACTGTCATAGAAAGTCTGCATTATCAGTGATTGGAGGGAAAGCAGATGTAGACCCCGATCTCCATTCTACACACTGCGGGATCCTCGATGCTTGAACAGTATTAACTGTTAACAAATTGCTGCACACCTTAACAGACATCACTTTAGTAATAAAAAGTAGATTTCTAAGAGGTCAATTGGAAAGAGACTTCTCAATATCAAGCCAAATTGAAGAAACATAATTTTTAACCCAATCAGCTATGTATCTTAAATGGGCACTCAGTGGGTATCTTTTAATATCTGGGAGGTCCAGTCCACCCATAGCACTTGGAAATTGCAACACAGACATCCCAATTGGCGATCGTCGCTTACACCGAATAAAAGAACTAAACCAACCATTTAGTTTTTTAACTATTTTGTGAGTGAATAAAGTGGGGACCATTTGTATTGGGTAGAGCAAGATTGGAAGGATGTTCATTTACAAAAGTGAGATTCGACCCAGTCATGATATGGGAAGATTATTCCATCTCTCCAGATCCTGTCTACTTTGATAAAATAACGGGTTGAAGTTGGCTTGAAATATCTGATTGAATTTTGATGTAATAAATATACCTGAATATGTAAAACCTGCAGGGGACTACCTTCAAGGAAAGGGATTGGGGTTATCTGGCTGTTGTTGCAAATTACCCAGAGGCATTGCCTAGGATTTAGAAAAAAATATTTTGTATCCAGAGAAGGCGCCAAACATGGGAATAATCTGAATGAAACGAGGGACCTTAGTCCATTGGTTAAGACTGCAGCCATCAACAGGGTATAGATAACCTTCACCCACCTAGCAAAGCTATCACCTAAGCTAAACCATTCACGACACAGTCGAAGGCCTTTTCCGCACCTAGGGTGACCACAAGACCGTCTGTTGCCTCATGCTGTGATAGGTCTTTAGATAGGATTTTTAGGTCCACATTCAGCAGCGAAATCAGCCTATCAGCTTTACATACCTCAATCACAGTGATCATTAAAAGTGGAATTCTGGTCTTGTGATATAGTCGGAAGATCAAGCTCAGAGAAAAAGGTCTCCATTATTGTTGGAATCGTTGCTTTGTTCGGATTGGTATAATCTTGTATAAAATTGGCTAAAAGTGTCATTAATAAACTTGGAATCAGAAGAGCAAGTCATTGTCCCATCTCCAATTGACCCAGTGGTTTGAGGAGCCCTGCATTTTTTTGTTCGGTAGGTTAAGCATTTTCCTGGCTTTTCCCCATGTTCAAATAATCTTTGTTTTGCATCTTCTTTGTCAGCAAGGAGTCTAGTGTAGAGCAAATGGCAAATGGCTGATATTATAATGTGTCCCATTGAACAGGAGGCAACAGATTTTAGAAAAGTTTTGGGAATAAGATAGTCAATTCTTGTGTAGCATTTAGGACAATTAGAAAAAAATGGTATTCCTTAGTCACAGGGTGCAATGCCCTCCATACGTCCACATACCCCATGTCCTTGCAAAGACCACTGACTTGTTTCACCTGTTTTGACAGGGATTAAATGCCTAATGGGAACCTGTCCGTTAGAGGATCCATAAGACAAAGTCACATCCTACAATGGGTTTTTTCGACTGTTAGATCAGATAGCTTTGCAAATGCCTCTATCAGAAAAGGGAATGGCCTGGTGGACAGTAAATATTTAAGACACACAATTCCTCTCCATTTAAAGAGGCTGTGATCAGTCTGAACCGTCCATACTTGTCTTTGACACACTTCAACACTTGAATTGGTAAGTTTTTGCCACTCCTCCGCTTGTGGTGGTGAAAGATGAGAAACAGACTTGGTCAAAGCCACCTGTTGCAGTTTTAAATGCTCCTCATCATTTAGATGCGTTTCTTGTGTTGTAATGTCCATATTGATAATGTACCAGATTACATCCTAGCTGATAGACAAAGGACAGACAACATGCACTCAACATACAAATAACAAATGTGCCAACAGCACTAACAGAAAAACCTTCCCCACATAATAACAAGAGGATTACCATAACCTTGTTTAGCTTTCTATACGACTCCAAGCCCGAATAGCACCACCAGAATGACATTTACATCCACATTTCAACTAGAATGAATAAAACAAGAGAGTCATGGCTTTAGCGGGGGAGTCAAATAACTTGGTGGTCCCATCATCGATTACTTTCAGCATGGCTGGGTATAACATCATGTCCGTGGCTCCAGTTTCCCTCAAGCAGCTCTTCATCTCGTCAAATCCTTTCGTTCCCGCAGAATGGTGGCTGACTGGTTTTGGAAAACATGATGCTCGCATCCTGATATGTTGTGGTCCTGCTGCGTTTTGCAGCAACCAACATTCACCATTTGTCAGCGAAGTTGTGAAACCTCATAAGGACAGGTCAGGGTCGCCGATTTGGACCCGGTTTTGGAGCTTGGATGCGGTAAGCTCTTTCAATTTTGACACGGCCTGTCTTCGTCTCCAGTAGACAGGCCATATATAATTCAACAATATGAGCCTAACAGTATAGACAAGGGGTATAAAAACCCCATCAGGCAAATAAAATAAGGTATGAATGAAAAATTTAAAGAAAAATGTTGCATTACTGATATAAAGGAAATGAATATAAATAAAACGAGTTACAAGTCCATCAACCTTGTTTTCACTTGGAATATTATGTTCTCTTCCTATATACAGTTTCTTGTTAGTTTTACCTTTAATGACAAAAGTGACTGTGATGCACTTGCTGGCCACGATAGTCTTATCAGCACAAACCAATAATACCTTTGATTTGAGTGACACACCTCATGCGCATGAGCAACACTTCACAGAGGCCACAAAGCATGGAGGAAGAGCAGAGGAGACAAGAGTCAGCAGCTTTATCCCAGTGGACCAGGCGAGCGTTGATTGGAGATGCAACTGCACCAAGTTTAACTGGAGGGGACTAGCGTTGTCTGCGATGTGATTGATGAAGAGGCCCAGGCCGGGATATCTTTGGAGGCGTTCTCTGTTTATTCTGACAAACAGGTGAATAACAAATCCCTCCAGTCAATTATGCCCTCAAACTTGAGCTCCTCTACCGTGGAGTACAATGGCAAAGGGGGAGAGGTCAACGGAGAAGACGTCTCAAACTTTCCACATATTGACTAACTTGTCAGGTAATAACTATTTACACAGATTTTGTAATCAATTATAATGCTACACATAATAAATTAATAAATGACTCTGTTACACATATTACTGCTGTATAACTGACCTTGTTACACAGACACCACTCACTGTGTTTCCACATCAGCTCTGCTGGTGTTTTTGTAACCAAGGCCGTGCTGGGGGCATGGCTGACGGGGGTGACTATATAGTTGTGACATCACAACCTTACGGAAGGCCTGGTGGGTCGCTTAAAGGCACAGCAGGTGCAGCAGGTCGATGCAGGTGAAGGTAAACAGCTGACCTGTCTCTGTCCAAACGTAGCAAAATCTACTGACTGTCTCAATTAATCTGTACAAAAACCAGAATGTAAGACATTTTTGTACCTTCTTACTTTGTATTTTAAGAGAGCCGCCTCTTTATCAGTAGCAGATGAGCCTCTCACGTGGCTGCGTGGCATTATGTCATAAACCAATATACAATGAAAATACAGGATATGTAAACTTATAGTACATGTAGTCTAACTGTACTGACCTACCAAAAACGCATACAACATGTCTACAAAATGTAAATTATGGCTTTTAAATACCCGATCAGTATTATTTTATCTCAGAGAGTTGACTTTTAGGTTGCCAGGTTGTGTAAAAAATCACTTTTTTGTTGCTATAAATCTTACTCCAGCATTGTCCTCCTTTGTCTATTTAGGTAGCACTATAATTTACCAGGAGGACTCCTCAAATAGACAGTTTCAGTATTGACCTTGTGTGAAAAGAGCTGCAACCAGACCAAAATCCATTTATTGACAACTTATTAACATTTACAACTCTATAGACTTACATGCTCGGCAGCTGTAAGGACCTTGGAAAATAGAATCCAATAATAATTTGACAACATGGGTTATTCAGTTATTTCTATACATTAGAAGGACAATCCCATAATGCACTGCTCCTAGCCTGTTCTGCCATTTTCTACCATTGTAGATTACAATCTTGTCATTCAATCATTCAGCATTTTGGGAAACAGCTTTTTGGTTTCTTGGGGAGACTAGGATGATAAAATTGATTGTAACCATATCGTAAATACAAAGCTACAGCTAGCAACCAGTTAGCTAAGTTCAGCATTAATACTAGAAATGAGAAAACAGCTAGTTACCATAGCTAACCTATCCTATCCTATTCGAAGGCTGGTGGTAGCTTCATATTTGACAGATGTTTATGAAAGTAGTATTGATATGCTCGTCTAGTTATCAACAAGAAAGCAAATTAGCACACATACCAGAATATCAAATAGATATTAAATATTCTTTTGACACATTTGCAAATAAAATGGGGTACAGTTACATTTTTGTAAATATTTTTTAAAGTTAATACTTTAATGACCAGTAAAAAAGAGAACATTTTCTATAGAGTGACAGTCATAAATGACCTTATGTTATGTCAAAAACTGTTTAATATATATTGGTCTAACATGGCAAATATGGCCTCTTGCAATAAAGCAATTTAACAGCTAGGTTCAAAGCCAACACCAAATGAAATGACAGGAAAGGAAAAAAAAATGATAGATCTGAAAAATTAAACAGAAAGTGCTGGATTCTCTCCTTTGTCTCTGCCTTGGGCTCTTGGCTGGTAAAAGAGAAATGAGTGTGTCTAATCAGTGTCTCTGCAACGCTCAGTACGTGTGTGAACGTGTTCAGTTATGCCAATGTTGTGTGTGTAGCCCTGACAAAGCAGATCAAAGCATCAGGGTGACTGTAAATGGAGACTGGGCAATATGCATGCAGACATGACTTCCACTCTTCGAATATCGTTGGTTAATGGAAACGAAACAAAGATGTGTGCCGAAGCTGGAATTTTCTTGATAGCTTCACATACACTGTCAGCTCAGCTCTAATTCATCTTAGAGTCACACACACAAATAGAGAGAAGAAACCCTTTGGTGATAGAGATGACTGTCAATGAAAGGGAGTCCTCACATCACACAAAGAAAGGAACATAAGGGAAAACATGGGATGACAAAGAGGAAACAGGAGAGCGTGAAAAAAGAGTGATGAGAAACGATGAGAGGACAGAAATAGACGATGTGTGTGAAATGAAGGGTGGTCCAGCTGTGTGTTTATCCTGCACCAGGGAAGACTGTGTCGAGCCAGCTGAGATGACGGAGCCCACGAGGCCTGTGACATGCAACACAGACGACAGGCTGCATAAACACCCAGTGAAAGGTGTGTGTTGTTTCTCTCCTGGAGTGAGTGTGTGTGTGTGTCTCTGTCTGTCTGTCTGTTACCCATGATTCATGCTGAATAGATGCACCACAGCAAATCTTGCTTGAGGAAAGGGTGAATGTCTGTGTGCAGCTATTTCCCCCTGGTGCGTTTGTCTTCTCATGGCGAAAATGTGGCATTCAGCGAAGTCAGCATCAATCTCATTACACCCGTGTGACCCTCTGTGAAATATAAAAGACTCAGCCTCATTTTATAGCATGTTCTGTTCTTCAGGATTTTACCTCAGAACAACTCTGTGTTACTGTAAACACTGAGTTGCAGTGGTATTAGTAGGTCAGTTAACCTGGAGCATCCTGGGCAACAGTTTCCTCAACAGGATTCAAGAGGTCATGGTTGTGGTTGGACCAGGATAACCCCCCCTTACAACCCTGGAGCCACCATCTGTCTATCTTAACTGCAGAATTGACTGTAAAATGGTGGTTAGGTTATGCAAACTGGCTGAATAGATTTTTCTACTGTTAGCAAGGCTGGTATAAGTTCAGCTTACACAGTTGGGTGGAGTGTTTATAATGATAAAAGTGATTAGTTACATGAAAAGTAAACTCATGGCCGTATGTTAAAACGTGGGCAGCTGAGTCCCGATGGTTCAGATGTTTCTATCCTGGAGGGTTCGGCAATAGTATAGTTAAGGAGCCATTTACTGCAAAATCATCTTCAAGTGAATCTATGTAACTTTGTAGAGGTTAAATAACTTCTTCATCTCATAAGTGAAACATTAAGCGCTACACTATAAAACACAGCCTTGCTCATATCAGTACACTCAGAGGTTTTGCAGTACCAGTGACTAGTGACTAGTAGTAAACTCTAAATGCTGCTGTGTAATACTATACATATACTGGTGCTACAGCTATGCATTACATAGGAAAGTGTTCTCCTGGCGCCAATTAGTCCATCAGACTACCAGATAGTGAAGTGTGATTCATCACTCCAAAGAACTTGTTTCCACTGCTCCAGAACCCAGTTGTGACACTCCAGCCGACACTTGGTATTGTGCATGTTGATGTGAGGCTTGCTGCCTGCATGTCAATAATCTTACACAAAATGTGCTTGCTGATGTTGGTTTCAGAGGCAGAGAAACGTATCATGAGCACGAGAAAGTATCTCGTGCACATGAGAAAGGTTTAAGTAAAAATCTTTATCTTATGACAGGACATGTAACTATAAGTTTCTCTGACCTTATTTAAGCACCACAGTCACCAGGCATACTGTATGTATATATATATATATATAAATATGTATATATATATATATATTACCTAACCTCCTACTCCACCATCATGACTATGACTCCATGACAGCCAGGTGTTCTCCTAAGAGCTTGTGAAGAGATTAAAGCCTCCCTATCTGCCTCTCAGCCTGCTAAGCACCAGTTCAGCCTCATTCAATGGGCTGAAACCGAGGCCTTGAATAGAACCGTGCTGGACCAATCACAGGCAGGGGAGGGGTGCTTCTGTCCTTCCAATAAAGTCACTGGGAAAACATTACAGTGTAGTTCAAGCCTGCCACCTAGTGTTGGCAGGTGCACTGTGGCTCCGATAGTCTGTACCTGCACGAAAAACAGAAATTCACTGAAATATAAGGTGAAATCTGACGAGCCAAAGCAACATAAATACTGTAATAGTGCTTTGAGACAAGGAGTTTCAGACAAGCAGGGCTTGCTGTGAAAGGCCTGTCAAACTGACTTCATAGAAGCCAATACGGAAAAAACCAGCACCATAAACAAAGTAAAACAGATGTTTTGCCGGCTAATTTTGTCTGTATGGTTTAAGGCTGCTACTGACGATTATCTTCACTGTCGATTAATTTGTCAGTTATTTTCTTGATTAACAAATTAGAAAATGATGATGATGATGAAAAATGTCCATTAGTGTTTCCCAAAGCCCAAGGTCGTGTCCTCAAATGTCTTGTTTTGTCCACAACCCAAAGATCTACAGTCTACTGTCATAGGAAAGGAAAATAAAACTGATAATATTCATATATCAAAAAGGTTAGCGACTAATTCAGTAGTTGACAACCAATTCATTGTTGCAGCTCTTGTACATGTGCTGAAGATTAATGTACAGGACAAATAATATGAAAAATTACATTCAACAACTTTGAAGCAAATACTTAACTGAGATTCTTCGAATTTTCAAGAAGGGAATTCTTTTCTCAGTTGGAATTGGATTTTATTTTATGGCTGTTAGTTTCTTAAATTTAATTTCAGACATTTAAAGAGAAAATAACCAAAATACTGCTACGAGGCTAGGCCATGGGCCAAAGTTATCAAACAAGCTTTATTCGTTTATTAGTTTCATGGTTACTAAAATCAGATAGGCTTAGTGATGTCAGCCTGATTTCACCCTCATCTCACTGGTAATGTTGATCTTGGAAACATGCCTTTGGCGGGTCAGAGATTGTCTACTGTGGCGCTGCAAGGCCAAAGTCAAAGACAGCAAAACAAGCTTCACCTCTGAAGTGCATCCCAAAATCTAATAGAAGCTGTGAATCAATAAACATTACAAGCAGACAAAACTTGTCCACAAAAGTTTTAATCGACTGTTAAAAAATAGGTAAGGCTAGAGATGCTGCAGAAGTACATGATGGTGAGTGTACTGGCAACAGGGAAGAGAGGGAGTCCCCGCCAATGACACTTGTATGCAGATGAGAGGGATGGGCGAGGCTCTCCATCATGCCCACTCCGGACTTCAGTTTCACTTTTTTCCTGCATTGGAGCTGAAAACTGATTGTGTCAGGATCTGTGGACAGGCTGCTGGGTTTCTACTTAAAAACAAACAAACAAACAAACAAAACACGGTCTGAAGCAGCCCCCCCCAAACAACCACACACACACTCCTCTCCCCTCGCAGACATAGTGCATAGCTGGATAAGGTTAACCCCGACAAAACAAATTCGTATCATTTCAACAGCTGTTGTCAAAGCAATAACCCCAAACCATTTTCATGTTTCATACATATATAATCATATATATTCATATTCAATGTACAAAGATACATTCTGAATTGCAAAGGCTCAATCATTGTAAATAAATACTGCAATGGCTAAACTGCAATAACATTTCTCTCCTCTCCTGAAGAGAAGAGACACACATACATACTCATACACTCTCATGATGAGGACAGGCCTCCTCTGATACTGTTCAATACAAAGTAGTGGTACACAGAGACCAGACACACAGCCTTATATTATACCCAAAATGAACATATTGTGCACTTTGCTCAGAGAGCACAGTCTTAAAGACATGAAACAAAAAAGTTAATAAGGAAGACAAAACATTTTCTGAAATAATCAGTTTGCTGAGTTTGCTTGTGGCAAAACAAAAATAATTAATGTTTGAATTTTGACCTCTAAATGTCAAGATAAGGATTAAAGTGGGATTATGTAATCCTCAGTGTGGCTGCTTGTTTTATCCTCTCATATTAACAGGTCAAGCACATTCTCCTCTCTCATATTTAGAAAATATTACAATTTCCTAATATGAAAGTCTAAAAATATATCATATCTATTAACCAGGATGTCTGTTACAAAAACTTGCATCTGCATGGAGGCAGACTCAAACATGCTGCTAGAGAGTGCCATGTTAAAATGTGACACTAGTATTGTTTCAGCATGTAGCAAACTATCCATCACATTCTTTAACCTTTGGTAGCCACCGTAACATTCTTTCAAGAAAAAATAAATACTTTGTCACACCTGAAAAGCCTATAAGTTAGTCCTTTCAAACCTTGATACCTAAGGCATACCTTTAAAGTGTCTACAAGCTGGGTGTGGGTAGACTGAGAGCAGAGGACTGACAGAAAGCCTCATTAATGTTGGATTTAATACAAGTCTGAATTTTTCAGCATTGCAATAATAACTAATTCAAAGGAAGAAGGATTTACAGTGTGTAGTGGTAGATGTAGCAGCTGCTGCTTTTTATTTCATAATTACAAGTTTTGTGAATGGAATTTTGTCAGTGAGTTAGTTAGGCTCCATTTTATGCTGCTAATGTTTTATCATTACATTCAAGTCACAAAGCTAACTATCTGATTTTTTGAAAAAGCATTACCTGGTGATCTCTGAACAAGACTAACAGTCTACATTTGTTTGCTGCTGTGTCAGGCTGTATTCATGCACAGGGGAGCTTATGAAAATGCCTATTAATGTTTAGCAGGTATAATGCTGCGTTCCAGACAAGTTGAAACTCCAAAATGTCCGAAACAAAATTACAATGGCCTGTCAGTCAAAGTTGGAATTCCTAATTGTAACCTCAGGGCAAATCCCTCTACCCCAACTTCACGAGGGAGCAGTTGTCTGACATCACACAACAATGGCAGCACCCATGGAGAGGTGGTAGGATGTATTTGTAGATGACTGTAATTGTATTAGGCTAGTGAATGGAATATGTAGTTATGTTAACCACATTCTCCATCTAAGCATAGGGTGTTAACATGCTAACATTTGCTTAATAGCATTAAACAGTTAAGTACAGCTGGGGCTGATGGGAGCGTCATTAGTTTTACAGGTGTTTGGTCAGAAGTCTGGAAAAAAAAAAATCTATTTAGACCTGATGATGGCACTACAGGAAAAGTTGGAGGGTCACCAACTATTTTAATTCGTCCTGAGGGGGCCATAAATGTCAAATTTCATCCAATAGTTATTTCATTTTGGACCAAGGTGATGGATGGCTTAAAACCCAGGAGGTATTTTAACAACTGCACTGAAGGTATTTCCAGAATTGGAAATGGTTCAAAATATTTTCTATTTTCTAAGCAGATGGAATATACTTTCATTTAGATGGTTAGAGTCTTTGAGGATTTGGGGAACACATCCAGAACAGTGGTAAAACATATTAAACCAATCTGGGTTTTCAAAAGATTGCTAGTTATTAATTTTTCAGAAATCAGATTGCTTAGCTCTTTGACTGAAATGTAACAGTAATACATGCATGAGAGGCATAAACTGGGGCACCACATCTAGGATATTATGATAAATATGGAGCCATCCTCTGCTCAAACACATACAAACCAGATGAATCTGATGAATTGAACTAAGAGAAAACTGGCGATCAATTAAATTTGACTTGCATACAATCAAAAGCCGAGTTCTCAAAGGATGAAAACATGGAATCAGTCCAGAATCCCACATGTCTGGCTTCTACATGGTTGCACCAGCCTTACATTACTGAAGGGAGCTCACCCATGATTATTGTCAGTTTTGACCAACTGATTTAGAATCAGATCAGCACAACAAGTTCAGCATAGGCATACAATAACTGAACTGAGTGAAGGGGAACTGGAAATGTCTGGAGTAAAATTCATTGAATTTGCAATTATAACAAACTAAAAGTTCTGTAGCCAATAACCGCTTCACCTCAAATAATATTAAAAGAGAAAGAGGCATAATAACAGATTGTAATTCAAATCCATAAAATATTTTTTTTTAAAAAGAACAAATAAGAGGAAACAACTAATAATAAAACGATAACATGCAGTTGAATCTGTTTGCACTGCTCCAGTCCAGTTTACCACTGAGTAGCTCTCAGAACAGTTTTTGCTTGTTTCACTCTTATTGTTCAGGTGTGAGGAAGAAAAAAGTGCTGATCAAACTCGTGCCTGCAGAGGTAAGTCATCCAACTGTACTCCTCCTGCATGGCAGCGGAGTTTAAAGAAAAAGGCAAATCAAACCCGAGGTCAGAGTTCAGTCCTCGTTGGCCAAGACCTGCCAGACGATGAGGTGGCTGCGCTCGGCTTTACCCTGCAGTTTCATGGGGGGGTCCTCGCCCTCCTCCACCTCGCCGTCCTCATCGCCTAAACACACACACAGAGACATCTCATTTGTCTCTAGATCGGCTGCAGTGATAACAGGGATGTTTTTATCCATTACATGTAGCTAACTCACCCATCCTAAAGTCGATGTAGCCTTCTCCTCCACTCATCAACAACATGGACTTGGTTCCTTCCTGAGTTGTGGCATCTGTCGCCTTGTCACCTGCTGCCTCTCCTCCACAGGACACAGATGGAACAGCGTGACCTGAAAGCACAGAGCCATAAAACTGTGAATAACAGCAATTAAGTCCAGATTGTGTTTTTCTGGCACAGACCTTCTTTTCTGTGTACTGTATTTAATGATATCTCAGTTCTCTGGCACACTAGTTTTTAATCTGCGTTCCATGGTGTGACAAGCAAACAGTTTATTTATTTTTAACATTTTATACACATACAGAAGGCCTTTGTTTACATGGACCCCATTAATCCACTAATAATCAGACTAATAGCCCAATCACAATAAAAACCGGCTCACGTAACCACCTCAATCGGAGGAGACCAATCCAATCTGGCCTGATCCGAATATCAAAGGTGGTGTAAACCTTTGATAATCCATTAAATTTCTCTGGTCAGAATGAATATATTCTTTCTGCGCATGTGGCAGTAGCAAAACAGAACTGGTCTGTGGCTGATTCAACTTTTTTGTTGGACATCTTAAAAGATTTATAGATTGAACGCCTTAATGGTCAAAAGGCTCTAAACAACTAGTTGTTCACACAAGTACATAAAAAGATGAACAAAGTCAGAAAGCACCGAACCAGAAAAAAATAACCTCAGATAGTGTTTCCATGCAGTACACGATGTGGTTCCATCTTGAAAACTGTATTAACAGGTGGAGCGAATAAATGAAAGAATTTTCTCAATGTAATGACAACAAAAAATCCTGTTCTTTTTTTTCTGTCGTTACATTTCTTGCAGATTAGACCCTTCATATCAAAAAATTTAGATTCTGATTCAGTGCCATGGGGCATGCAAACACACATCTTACTGGATCACTTCCTTTAGAATCCATGAAAATAGTTACGTTGGAATCTCTAATAAGAATGATTTCAATCCAAATGAAGAAATATTTTTCATGTAACCACAGCAAGTGTAATCTCATTTGATATTACACTTAAATTCTTTTCATCACATATCGCCAGTGTAAGTCAGCTGCAACTAAAAGGACAGCATTTTACAAATACTCCTAAATGTTTTAAATGGAAAAATAATACCCAACAAAGGAAAGATGAGGTACATCTAAAATGTTTGATAAAATCTTACGAGCTTGATAGCAGAGTTCAGAAATAACATAAATAAAAGGTCAAACAGCGTGGTTTGTTTACCTGGGACAGCTGTGAAGAACTTGACAGCATCTCTGTGACCGTGGAAAGAAAGCTGAGCATGAACCATGGAGCAGTATGGAACAAATGTCCCAGCAGTCACTTTGTCACCGCTGTCATCCCCGTAGACACGGACTACACTTCCTGGTTGGTTACCTGCTGTCTTGGCTACCTTGTTGGCAGCTGATGGAATGGGGGAAGTATGAGAGAAATGGTGGAGGAGAAACAAAACAGTCTGTATAATCCAATTTCAAGACAACGGAATGCACTCTGTTTAATTAGTCAGATTGAAGTGTAACTAATGTGATATTCTTGTTGGATGTATTATAAGCATAACGCCGTCCAAAATTACAAAAACAAATATTCAGTATTAATATTGAGCAGTAGTAACTTGTAGTGAGTGGATAGAAGACCATAAAGACGGTTGAAAAAAATTACTATCCCTCTAAAAATGAATACAGAGAAACATCTATCAGTCTAAACTCACACTCTGTCAGAGGGATGGAGATGATGACTCCATTGCCAGTGCCAATCCACAGACGATTACATGACACCATGAGAGCTGTGATCCTCACAAATGAGAAGCCTAGTTTTCCTGTACCTGTAGAAAAAGGTATAACGAACACATTCAAAACCAAATCTGAGCGTTTTTTGTGTGTTTCATTGAGGATGGATACTTGTGTTATGAACTGACCCAGCATCTTGCTGACGTAGGGCTCAATGTCAACGTCCTGAAGGTGCTGGAAGGTGTGAGCATGGAACAGCCTGAGAGTGGAGTCCAGTCTGATGGACACCCAGATACCATCGCCATCCCAAGCCAGCTGACGGACCTGGCTATCCTTACGAGGGTGGGCGTCAAATGACTTCTGCAAAGGAGAAGAGAATATGCAGAGTGTAAGAAGAGTGCAGGAAAGACAACATTATTATCAGGGCTGTCCAGTATACCATTTTTAGGGCTTTGAAGCGTCAGTGATAATTTGCTGCAAATATTTTGAGCTTCGAGAAACCAAACTGACAGTCATTATTTATTTAAATGCTGAAACCAAAATGAAGACAGGAGGAGGGGAGACGACAGCTACTGTTTTTTTTATGTGTGCTGGTTTTGAGGACAAGTTAAAAGCCAGAGGATTTCCATGTATTGCTCCTCATTAGTCTTCTGCCTCTTTTTGGGTGTGGCGCACCATCTCCTTCCTCTTCCAGAAAAATTTAAAATAAATATTTGAAGATACAGACTTGGATGTTGAAAACCATGGCAACAGGAGAATTTTTGTATCATTTGGGTCAGCCCTTACTACTATCACACTGTCAAGTGAAGCTGAGACAGAGCGAGGTTGAACAAAATTGTTTTCTACCTCAAATAAAACTTTGACAGTAATAAAATAATTCCGGTGACTATATTTTGGAAACATTATGAGTATGTTATAGAAACAGACAAAAAACCTCTGACCATGGTGGGTTCGAGCAGGTCTGGTTTGGGTCATGCAGAACACTAAATTGGACACGCTAACACGCATTAAAATAAATGAGTGAGGGCTAAGTCCTACCTCTATCTTCATGGCTTTGGGCTGCACCACACAGATCTTATTCCGGAAGCCACACCACACCTTGTCATGTACTACAGTCATGCAGCGGATGGAGTGGTGTGGTCTCCCCAAGTCTAACAGGTGGTAGTTGGTCAGGTCCCACTGTCCATCTGACACACACACAAGAAGTCAAAGGTTAGATTTGCAGAAAAATGCTACATCAGTTAGATTTGACTTGTTTATTTGAAGACGCTCGTATCCTCTCACCTACTCCTCTGTGGAAAATGGCTAAAGTGCCATCAGAAAGGCCCACCAATACACGACCTTTCACATGCCTGTGGAACGGACACAAACATTTCAAAAACCACATGCTGCATATAAAAAAAAAAGAAAATCCATCATTAATTTCACTGTACTTACACTATGCCGAGCACAGAATCTTTCAGCTTTATAGAATGGAGACACTTCTTCCACTGAGCCACAGACGAGTGCACATACACACTGGAATCACAAACTCAATCATTAGATTTCTTGAATTCTGGCCATATACATACAGTAAGAGAAACAAACACTCTACGCTCACCATCCGTTCTGTGCTCCGAGCCACATGGTGGGCAGAACGCTGCTCATTTTCTGAGCCTCTTCTCTCATCAGGTCCTGCTCCTCTGCAGTGGGGTTTGAACTCACTCCATCTTTCACTAGGTCACTCTCCCTGGTCATCAGAGACAAAAAAAAGAGTGAATAATTCCCCATCTGATGTCACGATACACAGTCAATAAACAAGGAAACAAACAAGAAGTCAGTGTAGCTCTTAGCCTTATACGTAGTCCATTTTGAAGAGAGTAGTAGCTAAGGGCAAAACACACACAGCCATCCAGTGATGTAGCAAAGGAATTTTACTTGTAGGTTTAATTCAATGCAATATTAATCTACCATCACACAAATATGTATTACACTAAGTGGTTTACAGCAATTAGATGTCGTTGCTCAGTGGCTTTGTTGATAGTTGTACTGATAAAATTGGCAATTTAGTTGAACAGACTGAATCGTAATAACGTTGTGTTGGGTAATGGGCCTCCTGATGTTACCTCTGAGAGTAGTTGGACAGAGCCTCTGCAGTCTGCTGAGCTCCCAGTGGATCAGTGAAGATGTGCTCTGTGTAGGCTTCCCTCAAGCTCTCTCTTTGGTCTGCAGGCCCTGCGCTGGCCTCTGTCGCCTCTGTTGCTTCTTCTGCTGGTCTGGAGTCTGTACAGAGAATCATTGTTACTGTATGTGCCAGAAAATGCAGCATGTTCACATACTGATAATAGATTTCCTTCCCTCACTAAACCACAGATCGTCATGCATGTCCCTTTTTTATGTTCTTTCGAACTGACAGTTATTAAATCATCTTACTTTTCGTCTTGCACTTGATCACATGGCTAAATGAGTTTGAATGCATTTCTGCTTTATCAAAACATAGTCTGGGCCTGTGCTTAACAAGCATCTCAGAGGACATTAGTCCCAACTGGCTAAAAGCTCTCATAGTAACACATTTTTGGTTCTATTTTAAGGCTGGACTCACATTGGATAAGGCGTGGTGGCATTCATTTTAATGAGGGCAGTGCGTTTTGGCTATGGCGGTGCTGGCCGCAGGGGGCTCCAGAAAAAATGCAGCCCGCTATGAAATAGTTGAAGCCAACTCAACTTTTGGAGAAACGCAGCCTGACGTCACATTACTGTCGCCAGTCACATAAGCTGGCGATCAAACTTGCAGCATGAATGACTGAAACCACAGAGGATTGTAACGTAATGCGTCATGTGTATTCAGTCAGTTTGGCATTCTGCACCACTTTAAAACAAGATCACTGTAGGACCGGCATGCTTAACCTACAGTCATGACAGCAGCTCAGAGGCAGAGCAGAAGGGGTCAGTAGCAGGGTATGTTATTTAGCATGGCTAAATGCTCCAAATCCAGTAATGATCTGCCTGGCATCCTGGTTGTTTACTGTTAATTTTTAATACATCGATGAGGACAAACGATCACAAGTAGGACCAGCATGCCAGTAGCATCACATAACATAGCAGCTCTGCCTTTCGGCAAACATTTGATGGCCATCCACAGGATGCAAAAGACAGCATGCTCTCTCCTCTAAAGCCAGGTCTTTTCAACCTCACAGCAAGCTGATGCTGATGCATCTTTGACTTGCATCTGTCACAATTAACAGTATCTGCTGCAATAAATCAAAATTTGATTGCTCATACAGAAGCAATTTCTTTCATCTCCCACCACTCAGCTCAGTATATACAATTATGCAAGTGGCTTGTCAAAAACACACATTTCTGCATTTTAAATCATATCACTGTTTAGTATTTCAACCTGCAGCTGTGGGAAAACTACAGCTCATTATCCCAATTTCTACTCCGCAGCTCTGACTACCATAAAACAGCAACACGGTCACTCTGCAAAGTACTCCTTCTTGCCGATAGCTAGTGTAGGAAACGTCACCATTAAGTCAGCGTGATACTGAGATGCTTGATAAATACAGGCCCTCATCACCAAAAATGCATGTCAAATACGATCAGGTCAAATGAGATCATACAGTTAACATCTCTGACCAGTTTCTCCATCTTTTCCTGGACTGACGGCTGTCTGAGGAATAGCTGCTGCCCCTTCAGCTTCACAGCCAACAACAGTGATGCCTCCCAGCACGTCATCGCAACCTGTTGAGCTACTATTTGTTGATTGTGAGCTTCCATCTCCTGCTGGTCCTGTCTCAGAGTTTGGAGCTACTTCCTCACCAGCAGGGTAGTCTGTCTCTCTAGCACCTAAACAAAGACATAAATATAATCACAAATAAGAAAACATTCAGTTCCTCATGATTGGTGCAATTCCACCTAATCTAAAACATTGCTCTGCCCATAGACATAAGTAATAAGATCCTCTTTTCATGTGCATGTGTTCATTTGCTGACCTGGTACACTGGCGATGCATAGGACATGGGAATTGCACACAAAGAAGCTCTCCAGGATGTTTCCAGGCTGGTTGGCGTCAATAACGACAGCTTTAGTAGTGGCCTGGGTGCTAGTACAGATCCAAACCAGCGACGACATCTCTTCCTGCTGCCGCAGCTCTTTCTGCTGATCCTGCAAACAAAAGAAGACATGGAGCTTGAGATATTGTGCGTATGTCAGGGGTCTCAAACTCTGACACTGTTGTTATTGTCATCTCGTAGGAGGGCAACTACAGCAAGAGAGGACGCCTTTTTATAAATTCAGAAACTAACGCTACTTTTTTTGCGCTTTCACACTCTTGTCAGTAAAGCTTAAAAACGGAGGACTTATAACTTTAGAAACTAGTGTTGTACTTGTACAACGTTGTGTTGACGCTTCATATGCAGACCAATTCACACACGCATTAGTAAAGCATTAAGTATATAAACGAGGAGCTTTACACTTACCTGAATATCAGGTAAGCAGACAATATCAGCTCAACGATTGTAACAACAAGCATCGGGTAAATGTCAACACTGAAGCAAGCAATGTTAAACACGGATTCATGATCATCATTCTTGCAGAAGGGGAAAAAAAGTGTCCTGCAACTTGCAGAGTGACGTTACAGCGAACGCAGTCATCATTCTAATTTCTAAAATTAACAATTGGTTGATCCATGTTGATATAAAGACAGTAGATATTCTACATGAACGACTGTTTTCTTCATCCTGGAGGCCAACTTACTGTGCGTGAGGGGCACCATGACGCGACAACTGTCATTCAATGACAGTTGACAGAATCCCTCAGAGAAATGAATAAGTATTCATAAAAGATCGTCATAAATGTAAGTTATTTCATCACTGAAAATGTTAAAGTAAATTAGCACTGATAATACAACACTGGTGATGCAAGGTTATTCTAGAGAAAAGGAGTTTTAAGAATGAATAATTTAAGGAAAACTGACAGCTAGCCCCTCATCCTGGGAAAAAAAAACACTTTAAATAAAACTAACAGTGTTTGCAGTAGCAATGTAGTTTTTCATAGCTAAGATAACTGCCCCCTCCACAGCTGATTTTGGCCCTGCGTGTTTAAACTTTCAGATGAGTTTAAAAAACTGGCTCATCACACCTCCTATGTACTTTATGTACTTGCCGCCCTTACGCTGCCGGCAGACAGATAGAAACCTCCCAGATGTACTTTGCAAACGTACAAAAAATGCGTGCATGACACCTCTGCTGCTACAACTCCATCCTAAGGGAAGCACTGTCTTGCGAGACACCTGGCAGCACTTCTGCTCATATTTTCTTCATATTTAACAAAAACAGAAGTATACATCAGTACGCACATGAGTTTTTTCTTATAAATAATTTATTTACACCTTGAACTAGGCTTCTCCCAGTAGTTGGGCTTACACCGATTACATTACTTGTAAAACTAGTCCCAGACATATTTAAAATTGATCCACTGTGCCGAAACTCGCCACTGTTTTGCTCTGTAAGTTGCTCTCAGTAAGTTTACTTTAAAATGAAAGTCAACTTGTCGGTAATAATAATAATAATAATAATTTTGCAGGCCGGATTGTATTATATTTTTGACATCAGGTCGCGGGCCGGATGGAGAGGAGGGGGCCGACAGTTTGAGATCCCTGGTGTATGTCAATGTGTGTCTTTGTAGCTCTAGGTACCATATGATTATTTTTAATCCCCTCATGGAATAAGACAATGAAACAACTAGAATCTGTGTGTCTACCTTGATTTCCTGATCCAGTTTATCAAGGCTGCTCTGAGACCCTATTTTCTTTTTAGGGCTCTCTGGTCCAGGCACATCACTGTAAAACACACTGGCTCCTACGATGGAACCTCCATCTCTGGTTTTACCTCCAGAAAGGTTCACACCAGCAGCACACCACAGCTGAAGACACAGGTAAAACAGTGAAATACAATGAGATACATCATTACATCATCCCCTCTCACATTGCTTAGATAAAGTACATAAAAGCTACCAGCACCTTCAGTCAAAACATACCAACATTACCGTTTTTGCATTGGTTAAAGAATAGCAATTACACCAACAAGCTGGAAGAAATACCTTCATAGAAGCATCTTTTTCATCCAGTGGTCTGAGGAAGACAGGAACAGGTAGATTCTTCATCTTACCCTCTGCCTGACCACCATTGGCCTGGAAAAATAAAATAAAAACAGCACTACTGCATTACAACTTTCGGTTATAGCTTTTGATCACAATATTTTAACTATCATATGAAGACATCTAAAGTACTATCAATCATCTCCTTACTTTGTATTTCTTAGGCAGACTCCAGCCGTAAGCCTGCACTCTGCCGTCCTCCTTCTGGACGTGGGCTTTGACCTGCTGGTACTGAGCCCTCTTCTGCTCTCGCCTGGACACCACACTATCAGCTGCCACTCTGCAGGACAGAACAGCAGCTCACTGACAAAGATGTCTGTTGTTGGACAGTCAGGCTTTAAAAATAAAAATCAAACTTAGACAGTTATGGTGAGAAATTTTTTGAGTGGGTGCTTTCACACCTGTAGTTTTGGTCAGGAAACAAAAAAATATACATTGCTGTCTTTTAGTCTTTTTAGTCTAGTTTGTGTTTTCACTGACTTATTACAAATGAATCAAAAGGTGTTAACATTAAAAGGTCCCACATTGTAGAAAGTGAGATTCCCATTTCATTTTTGATTGTACAGCAAGTCTACATGCTATATTAATAATGTGAGTTAAAGTGTCAAAATGCTCAGTCCACAGAGAAATTCACACAGCCTGTATTCAAAAACTGTGCCTGTAAACAAGCGGTTAGGACTTTTGTAATGTTGTGATGTCACAACTATATAGTCATTGTCCTAAGCCACACCCTCAGGGCAGCTATGGTTGCAAAAACACCAGCAGAGCTAATGCAGAAACCCAGTAGACAGTGCCTGCTCACGCCTGTGAGAGTTGACCATTTTGAGTTGACCAAAATTAAAAGCAAGTGTTACTGTGATTACTAGATGATTTGCAAAACTATGGACTGAGTTGTACATCGCTTATAGCCTACAGATTGTGAGGTCACATTCTTAATAGTTTGGTTAGATTTAGTTGTGTTTATTGTAGCTTTTTAATTTACACTTAAAACACATATCTGCTGACAAAAACTCCTGGTGAGTCCACTAGGAAGCAGACTGAGACCTAGCTTCTCATGCAATCTCTGTAAAGTTGTTTCAAAGTGTAATTAAAGTCTGACTTCTTTTTGAGAGGTGTAGATAGTTGATGAGTAGCCTGTTATTCCCAATCAACAGTGCCTCAGCACTACATGTTTTCACTGTCCGACTTACTCCTCATTGAGGAAATCAAAGGCTTTGCTCTTGTCCGTGGGCAGCTGCTGCAGGGTGCTGCTCCTCTTCTTGACGGATGGCTGAATCTGAGAGGTGGGCGCGTTGTACTTTACGTTCACCGGGGCCTCTGTTGCCGGCTTCTTGGCTGCCCCGCCCGATGAACTAAACAAACGGCTGAAACTGGAGGTGTAAGGACGGGGAAGTGGGGAGGAAAGAGAAAAAGAAAGCAGACGGACAAACGTATAGAGGGATGGACACAAGCAGTAGCTCCAGCAGCAGAGGAACATTTAAGGGTAAAGAGGTACCTTTCCCATGCCAACACACCATGCCAGCTTTCACACAGGTAGTAATTACACATTGATATACATATTTGTATTAACTCATCGAGACCCAATTGACCCGTCTCCCAAAGAGCAAAGCATCGAGGTAGCTGTCCTCCTACAGTGCTGCAGGGCAGGGTTAATTTTGTGCTCGACTAGGACATTAGTAAACAACACAGAACACTGGACAAGAACGCTTTTCAATTGCACCTAACTCAGATCAAACTGTATTTATCACATTAGACGTGTTTACATATACATACATACATATAGCAACACATGTAAAGCGTGTCTCTAATGAATACTTAAAGATAAGAAACAGGCTTTGGTAAGTCTATCTTTATGAGCATATTTGTGTTGTTTAACCAACACACTCCACCCATATTCCTAACTTCCCTCTAAACTCCATAGCAACGTTCTCAACACACCTCCTGCACACAGACATCACAACATCAGGCAGAATATAGAGGGACACACAGAAACAGGGCAGGAGAGATGGTGGATTTATCAGATTTTGCTTCTCTTACACACAGATGTCCCAGTCCTGATGCCAAAAACCTGCCACCGAGTTAATGTCCTCCTTCAATCCAAACCAAACTCATTCCTTATGACACTCAAGAAAGGAGAGCTGGGATTATAACAGGAAGTCAGATTTAATTCCTCTATAAGGAAACAAGTGCTTTCTTCCAATTTCAGTTCTCTAAAAAGTTTCCATCACATTTTATGCTTAATAAATTTATGTTTAATAAATTCTTTGAATAAAGAATTAAAGACAGTTGAGGCAGCAAAGCAGCTCAGATCTGAGATCAGAGCTTCCTGGCTGGCTCTCCTTTGGTGTCACGATGAAAACAACAGAAGCCAAGGCAAGTTAGACACCGTTAACATGTCACCGATTTACCTACATTCTGGAGGAAACATCCATACAACATGGAATACAAAAGAAAAGCAAAACGAAACACATAAATAACAGTCATTGTAGTCTGATGGTATCTAAGAGCTGAGGTGAAAAGAAAAGAGGAGCTTACAACTGCCAGAGGCTGGATTTCTTCTTCTCTGGAAGAGCTGGATTCTCTTTTGAGGCCCTGCAGAAGACAATTCATTTTTAATTAAACTGAATGTTTTAAATAGGGTTTTACAGACAAATCTTCAGTTTCTATGTGAAACGTCAAACCACACTGACAGTTTTTATTGTACAGTACGTCTTTTGTGGACGCTTTGGTGTCAAGGATCGAGACACATGAACCAGGGAATTGTATTCAATTGTAGCAGTACTTCATGATCAAATCAAAGCAAAGCAATGTGTAAAACGTAATTAGGCAAAGTAGAAAGAAGAAAAAGGTAGGTTTACTCAGCTGTAGCTAATTAATGTTATTTTGTTGTTTTAGCTTGCTCTGCTGTATGCTGTTGTCTGTACTTATTACACTTGGCCACAGATAGTTTTATAGATGAAACACCAGTACAGGTAGTTGTGGGCTGTGTCTTTTGACTCTTCAACACTTTCTTTCGTCATATCTACTTTTGAATGCAATGATAATGTACAGTGCACCACTAATGTATTAATAATAATGTGAGCTAAATTGATGAATTTTTCCATAGAAAACAAGGCACATTTAAATGTCTCTCTAACTAATTTGACCTCTACAACAAGCTGGTTATTCTATTGAATTGTGATTATTTATGGTGCACTCATGTTTTGTTTAACACTATGTCAATAAGGGATCGACTGATATGTCATTTTCAGGGCCAATACCAATTACTAGTTATCAAGGAGACCGATAACCTATAATTGGAACGATACACATTTGCAGTAAATATGAACATCTTAGTATTTAAATTTAGAATTAAGTACAATTTACTAAGGTACCATACTTATCATACCTGCAGCAAAGCCAAAGTAGTGCATTTCTTATTCCATTTAATTCATCTTAAATACATTTATATTATCAGCAATCAGCCACAAAAACCATTGATACCAATAACCGGAAAAATGCTGAACATTGGCCCTGATAATCAGGCAGGCTGATAATCACTATCCCTAATGTTGACCACAAATGTGGTACTGCAGTTTGACTTATAGAAAATAACTTAAATCATGGGGGACCACAGTTATATGTTGTCCTCCATTTCTTCAGCCTTACTTCATATTGTCCACTACTTGCAGCCTCTGTGCTTCCTGTCTTACCGGATCATCTCTGTCCATCTGACAGCCTCCTGCAGCTCCATCAGCCTCTCCTTGTACTGGTTCCTCTCCATCAAGACTCTGGCCATCTCAACCCTGGTGAAGCGCTTTCTCTGTGCTGTTGGCACATCACTCTGCTGGCAAAAAAAAATAAGCACGAGATGCCTGTATCACTATTTAATACATATGCAGGTTATACAGTACACGACACATGCTTTAATTGGCCTTTTATTTAAAATCAGAATTAATCAGATTAATATGATGGCCACGAAGCTTTTAAAAAGGAAGCATTGCCATGGAAGTGGTCATATTTCGAGATATCTAAAACAGGTTCACCGTTAAGGTAGCATTCCTCTAATCCACACAGGTGTAACACACACTCAGACAATAATTATCAAGGACTCACATCATCCTCGTTTTCAGGCTTGACCTTCTGTTTGGCCTCCTCAAGCTCTGCTCGAATCCTGCAAGTGAGTACACAAAGTCTTTAGCCTCCATCTTTCTACAGTATACACTTTCAATATGTAGAGTGGTGGGCAGTTCAACGTGACTCACTTCCTGAGTTCTTCTTCTAATTCTTTGTTCTTCTCCTCCAGTTTGGTCTTGGCCTGAGTGACAGCATCCAGCTCACCTCGCAGGCCCTCCTTCTCACATGCCAGTTCATCCATGCGTGCTATCAGGTCATTTTTCACCACATTCAAAGCATTTCTAGAAACAAATGAATACATGAACATAAACATTCTTCTAGTGTAAGATCCATATTAAACACAAGGTGGCAGCGCTGTCCTGTTTCATGATAATGCAACAAGAAGGTTATCTCTGTTTTGATGTATTCTGGTATTAGTTAAATTCAGCTCATTATCAATATCAATCTTTAAAATAAACAAATAGGGAAGATAATGCAGGTATTTGGCATGCAACCTGACTTATTAACATTGACATGACTCAATGTCTGCAATGGTGATGCACTGTAGTTACTTCAGTGACTATGTTTACATGCACAAAATATACACATACATATACATTCAGTTACAGTAAACCTTTACAGTCACAAAAACCATGACATTTTAACCTGTCATTCTGAATGCACTGTATACATGTCCAAAGTATGTTCCTAAAACCAATCTCGATATATCCAAAATGTCTTAATCCAAAAATGCTACTTTTGGAATAAGGCCTAATTCAGAATATCCAAACAGAATTTGCTGTTTTCATGACCTGTTTAATACATTTGGAATATTGTTATATACTGAATAATAGTGGAAAACCTCACAGTATGAAATCATAACGATAACTAGTCAACGGTACGATATTTATCACAATATTAAAAAAACAAAGAAAATATCTTTAGAAGACAACCAGGGCCACGGAAATCTCTGTCAGCGCAACTGACACATTATTATTTCCTAACTATATATTCAGTTGGTGTCTGGTGTTAATGGGTTGACGTGTTTTTCTCGTGGTTGGTTTATAAAAACACAGATGGCTGTAGTTTCCCCGCCTGTAAACACACTGTCACAAAGCCAACACATCAGAGGCAGAGTAGGTTGGGTCTTATGAGAACTCAGGTGAGACCCATAATAACGGGACGCTGTCTTCCTAATTAGTCTGATTGCGTCCACTGCTGTTCAAACAGAACAATACAATGACAAGGAGAGATGGTAGAATGCATTTATATCATTTTCCCTTGCTAGATCCATGAACTTTACGAGACAAATTACCACATGATATGTTGGTAGATATCGTCACAGTCCCTTGACGACAAAGCAGTTTTAATCACGATATCGCAAGATTTTGTACATTATTACATCCCTATTGATTACATTAGAAAAGAAATGAACTCTTCAGTAGTTATACAAATGAGTACTAACTTGGTCTCCAGCAGCTGGGTGTTCTCATGGATAAGATGTTCGACTTCGCGACCCATACCTGAAAATGACCACCCGTAATGAGAATACAATATAAATGTTTCATCTTCTCATTTGCTCCAAAATGAAAGGGAAAAACATAGAGATCTATCCTACGTACTACCATATTGTTCTCACAGTCTTACCGAGAAAGTTGTAGTCTGAGAGCCATGCAAGAGATGATGGAAGACTGAATAAGTTAAATGGTCTCATTTGAACATCAGCAGTCTATTATGGTATTACTGCCCTTCACAACACAGTAGCACCATTCTACTCTATTGATCTGTACATAAATAAAGAAGTCACAGAGGGAAATGAGCACAGAATTAGGGACACAAATGTTGAGAATAAGGAATTGGTAATAAGATCTGAGGGGAATTTATTGATACACACCAGAAAACTCATCTGCAAGGACGATAAAGCCCAGCAGCCAAAGAAAAAAAAAACAATTCAGAAAATACAGCAGGGAAGAAAATTGTTTTCAAAAGTAGAGACTGTGTTGAGATTATAGCAGTGTTTACCCTATATGCATCTAGCAGCAGCACACCTCCGCTGCAGATATTTGACCACCACTGCTGATTTTTTTTTTTTTCAAGAGCAGAGGCAAGGAAAAGGGAGAGGAGGAGAAGGAGGAGAGGGGGTGAGAGGAGAGGAGGAATTTTATCTATGCGTTTTACCTCTTACAGTTAGCCTATATTATTTAGCGCTATGGACGCTTCAAATTGCAGGTCAATTACACCTGTGAGTAAGCACAGAAGAGAGGACACCTTCTTATAACTTTAGAATCTAACGTTATAATATTTTGCACTGCATATACACGAGGAACTTTGCGCTCACCTGAATGTCAACTCAATAATTATTATTTAGACAGGATTCATAAGAGACCATCATAAACATAAGTTATTTTATCACTGAAAACGTTGTTACATTCAAGTAAATTAGCACTTATTGATGATACAACACTGTGGTGATGCAAGTTCTAGAAAAACAAAGAGTTAAGAATGAATGATTGTAAGAATGATTGACAGCCAGTCGCTAGCTAGCATCTAGTGGATGTATATGGTCACCTAGTCGGTCACACATAAACTAAAAATGGTTTGTCAAATCATATAGGCATAAATCCCAGGGGGACAAGAGCCCCCATCCTGGGAAAATATGAATTCCCCCACAGTATATCACTATAAACACAACTAGCTGTGTTTGCAGTAGCTATACAGTTTTTCTTAGCTGCCAGGGTGACACAATGTTCATTTTTCTTTCAGCACTACATTTGGTTTCCCCTTCAGGAATTGAGAAAATGTCATGTAATTGTCCCCTCCAAAACTGATTTGGCCCTGCATTGTTTTACATTTTCGGACAAGTTAAAAAAAAAAAATTACACCTCATATGTACTGTGGAGCTGAACTGTGGGCCACGCCCCTCCAGCCTGGATACACCAGGTCGAGTGCCTCTCGCAGCTGAATGCAGCAGGCTGAGTGCACCAGGTGAGGGTGGTTGGTAAATTAGCTGGGTTTGGAGTCACACACACACTCACAATCACTACAGAGCAGCAGTGGGAGCACGCAGCATGAGAGGTGACTGAGATTTGGACCAGATACCAAGATTTGTTTGTGCAGAGCTGGGCTTTCGGGGGAGATGCAGCCGGTGAGCTTGTTGCACTGCTGGTGTCCACTTAATGGTGGTGAGCACTTGGGTGATATGGTTGGGATCACGTTAAATGAATGAAATTAAAATATTTTATGGTTAAATGCAGTTTAAAGTATCACATATTTGGATTTATCCTGGAGAGCTGATTTATTGCAAAGTTAAAATCTTAGAATCATAAGGTTAAATCAAATGTTTGAAGGTGATAGCTGTATACGGTTTAACTTATTTATTTGGGATTAATTATTTGCTGCTTATTTACAGGGTTTATTTCTGGTTATATAAAGAATTTGTATGTTTATCTTGTTTCATTTTCTTAACATGGTGTTTGTTTGTGTTTAAAGGTTTTTCACCTGACCACTATTCACAATTGCATCCAACTTCCATAAATAAAAAGAAAGAAGTAAAAAGAGCAAAGGTGTGATGAGTGGAATCCTGTGAAGTCCTCCCGAGATTAGCTACCTTTCAAGTGGGGAGTTCTGCACTAATACCTTTCAACAGTGAGGGCACTTGACATGTACTTTATGCACTTACAGCCCTTATGCTGCCGGCAGACCGACAGAAACCTCTCTGACGGCGCACTTTGCCAACATACAAAAACAAATGTGCACGCGTGTGACACCTCCGCTGCTACAGCTCCATCCTAGGGGAAACACTGTATAGTATCAAGTAAGGAAAGAGTGAGGCATCTTACCCAGCAGGTCGGCTCCTTCGTCCACGTCTCCTATCATGTCATTTGCTGCAGATGACAGCTCCTCAAACAGAGAGTCTGTATTGCGGTCAAATGCCAGATTTTCAATGCCACTTTTAGAAGGCGTGCTGGAAGGACAGAGAAGATTGAGAAATTGATGATTATCATGATGAAGGAGGCATGTTATCACAATATGACCATCTCCCTGAATATCGCCATTAAATGTGAACATAGCTTTAAGTTTAATTCTTTGAATGAATACCTATTGGAATTTGAATATAATGTGTAAAAGAATTTTAGCAGTTATTTTGAATCATTTTTTGTGATTTAGTGAGAGGAGTCAAACCCTGCTTACTTTCTTGTGTCTGCACAGCTGCCCCATTGCTTTGTGAAGCAGTTGTGAATGTCAGATTATCAGTTTTGGAAAGTTACAGAAATTGGTGGACCAAGCCTGCCCCTACATATACAATGTTTGAAAGTAGGGTGTCTACAAGTAGTAGACCATGCAAGGACAAGGATGATCTTTTCAAAAAATCATATTTTTCTTATTCAAACATAGCAGATAAGTAGTTTATACAGTATGTGGTTCCATGCAGAGGTGGGTTTTATTCAGGAGTAAGGGTTATTAGGAGGGTCGGCTAATCCACATTTTGGATAAGGTAAGTGGGTTAGTAAAGTTTAAAGTAAAAAGAGTATTGGATTCAGTGGTAGGTTTAAAGATTTGTGACATCAGAAATGTGGACTTTCACACAGAGGAACTTGACTCATTTTGACATAAAGAAATTAAAAGATAGATAAGCAAAATTAGATCAAATGTTTCTGGCAATTAAGACTTCACAAATTCTAATTTGGGACTATTTAATGACTTCTGAGGCCAAAGATTTACAAAACTGAATTTGAATTGAATGTGTTCTCCAAAACCAGACAGTGCACAGTTCTACCCCATTTGGATTTGGCACACAATGCCACACCTGGCACTTATCAGGGATCAAAACCAGAGACTCTCTCTGCGTTTTTCTGCAGAGCATGCAGTTATCAGTTGCCCAGAGGGGTAGAATGAGGACAGATTTTCCACTAGTTAAATGATCGCGGATGGGGTCGTTCTCTCAGAAGGATAACAATAAAAGTAAAAATGCTAAAATGGTTAGCCAAATATACTTTGGCGTTAATAAACCTGGGCGGCCCACCAAAGAAAAGTCTATGTGTGGGACACACTGGCTTGTCATCCGATTCAGAGATTCATCATTCTACCTGCTTCCTCAAACGTCACCTGCACTACATGCAACCAGGTTTTCTCGGCAATCGCATCTATGTTACAAACTAATGATAACAAAATATCTATTCATCAGTTCTGTACCTTGTTCCTCTGGGATCAAGGTCCATGTCCAGCTCTGGAGTGGATTCTATGATGGCCTGCACCTCAGACTTTTCCAGGTTGTCTGCTCCATCTAGTACAACCAGCAGAGACACAAAACAAAAGAATGAGTTCACTCAAACAGCAGGTAGTTGATGTCAAATTGCTACTTGTCTAGTATTAACATGAAGGTGTTTTAACTGCATTACTGACCATCAGGACCCTGCTGTCCTTCCTGCACCGCTGTAATGTTCTTACTGCTCTCTGGTTTCCCACCGTTTCTGTCCAGGTTCTTGTTGAGCCTGTCTGAAACTTCCTGCTCCTGCAGGGGCATGTCCACAGACTCCATGGTGACATCGGAAGCAGCAGTAGAAACAGATGTGGCAGAGGCAGACTCAGCCCTGACAGCTGACACTCCATCGTGAGGAGATAGTGGTGTGGTGGACTGGGAGTTAGCACTGTATGTAGATGTGGGGGTGTTTGATTTAGAGCTGCCACCCTGGGAGGACATGAGGCTGTTGGATTTGGATCCTCCAGCTTGTGAAGACACAGGTGATCCACTTTTGGAGGCACTTCCCTGGGTGGCTGGAGAACTGGACTTGGAGCCTCCACAGTTCGCACCGGACAATTCATCCTGAAGATGGAAGAAGAGAAGGGGACAGAGAAGAGAGGTGAACAAGGACAACAAAAGATACAATTATGATCTTCATGAAGTCAACATTATATGTTTTTGTTGTTCAAAATCATGAACCTCTCGCATATTTGTAATCCAAACAAGTAAAAAAAGAAAAAATCTGATTATCACAACTCTATTGCCAAAGTCAGCTAAAAATATAGTGAAAATATAAAACTAAAAATAATAGATAAAGAAAAACATTACGAAGAAATGAGTGACAGAGCTGACCTGACTAGTCCGTCAAAAATAATCTTAACCCAGGGACTACTCACTATCTTCATTTGGAGCTTTCAACTATGGCTGAAGTTCCATACGTACTGTAGGTGACGTGACAACTGAGCAAATTCAAGTGTTAGCTCAGTAGACAGCAGGTGAGTTGACCTTGAGTTAAGAGTCTTCAAACTTCAAGACTCCTTCAGAAAATGACATTAGCACATACATTTACAATCCCCCCATTTAAATAAAATGAAGCCAAAAATCATTTTAACACCTTGTTGTGCAGTTACAGCCAACACAAACACTAACCAAACCACAACATGCAACCAGGACACTCCATGTTTCACAAACATAACCTATTCTGGTAATCCATAACCATTTTAAGATAAGCACATAACCCAGTAACACAGAAAAAGAAGCTATAAAATCTTTTCCACAGAACAAAACATATTTTGGCTCAGCTGCATCAACTGTCACAGTAAGCCACTAACTCTAAAGTGAATGCAGTACATTTAATGTTATCAATTACACATGTGCTTTTCCTGCTATGACTCACCAAAATGTCTGCTCAATGAATCAATTTTGAAGCCAGATGAAGATATAAAAATTGCAAGAGCAAAAAAAAGCTAAGCAAAACCAAGGCTTTATGTAAGACACAGATATGAATGGATGTTGCAAGAATGAACGGTAAAAGGATTTTCCATTAGAACTGATACGAAAAAAATAAAACAAAGCTGTGGGACTGAACCATGTAGTGAGCAGTATTTATGGCTTCTGCTGCTACACAAGGTGACCTGGTTGGCAAAGGCTTTCTGTCAAGGTAAATGAAAATGAACTGGATTTATATTGGACAATACCAATCAAATACTCGTAAGGTTTCATCAGCTCTTAGCAGCCCTTTGTAGTGGCTTCAGTCCTATAAATAGCACAGTGCCTGATGGGAAAAAAAAAAATCAATCAGGACAACAACAAAGCATCAACACAGATCCCTAGGTCACATTGACAACAGAGCCAGCATTAGGCTTTCACACACATTGAATAAGAAACTATTTGAAAAGTACACTCCATACTGTTGTTGTCTCCCAACTTATGTCCCAACATATCTCTCTCAGCACTGATGGGAGTTTTTTCTTTCACATCTCTTGCTGTTGTCACGCGTTTGTTGCTATAGTAGCACTGAGCAGACAATAGGGGGGAAGCTTCCCTCTGCTTCTACTCTGCTGATAATGGCTCGCCAACTCTCCAAAAAGCATTCACACACGCGCACGCACACACGCACACACGCGCGCGCACACACACACACACACACACACACACACACACACACACACACACACACACACACACACACACACACACACACACACACACACACACACACACACACACACACACACACACACACACACACACACACACAGTGAGAGGGAAGGGATCATTAACTGTAAATCTTTGGAAAATGTCAAGTCAGAGGACAAAACACAACAGCACTGCTGTGTATCTGCTCTGAGGGTGCCTGGTAAGACTGTGTGTGTGAGTATAAATTGAGTGAGAAACACCTACGGATAAAAGGTCAAGTATACAACATTCAGCGTCACGAGATGTCAGGAAAAAAGTATTAGCTATGTAAAGATATAGTGGAGTAAAGATGTCCTGACCAGAGAGTGATGTCACACTCCCTCTCCCTCCTCTCCCTCTCTGTGTGTAGTTATTATGCCACTTCTGGGGACAAACATCAGAGTCAAGACTGCACTTGCCTCTCCTTCAGAAATCTGCTAGTTACTGAAGCAAAAAATAGCCAATATGTACATCCTCTAGCTTGGCTAATGTACATTTGACAGGGTCCACAAAAGTGTGTAACTTTATTCCTTCCTCTGTGCTGCTGAGAAGGCTGAGGAAGAGAGGGTTATTTTGTGTTTTGTGAATATTTTTGGTCCCCCACCCCAAAAATGCCACACAATTCATTTGACTTTCATTGCATATCCATGCACATGTATATATGCACCCATATTCCAAAATCCCTAATTTTTTGATTAGTTATCATCCTATCATCCATCCCTCCATCCGTCTGATCAACCATCCATACTCAATCCATATTAAATGGGTTAAACGGCACACCTTGGCTGCCAGTTATAAAACACAAGTCCTGATAATGGGTCAAAATAAAGGTTACCAGAACTCAAAACACTTACAATTTCTATCTGACCCTTTTCTAGTATAATAACAGCAAATGAATATGTATTAGGCAGTCATTAATATTCATGATGGCGCCTTGCTTGCAGCATGGTTTCCAACAGCAACAATGTGAAGACACTCTGTCCTTTCCACCCTCCCTTGGGGTTAAAGGCAGGCCCCCAAATGGTACCACTTCCTCCACTTGCTGGGCTCCAAGCCACCCCATTAAACAGGCTGCTAAAAATTCTGGACACACTGAACAATCCTTTCTCTCGGAATAGAAATGTACTCTCTTTCTTTGGTGTTTGCTGGCATTGAATGTTTGCATTTTGTTTCCCTTTTAAGTGAGCTGGGGATGATGTCACCAGTCTGGTCCGTGGGAAGCTTTACAGGCCAACTTCAGACTGTAACTTTACACTTCACAACTAGTGATATAAAGAAGTCCTTCTTTTTTTTCCTTCACAGTGAGTCATACCTTGAGGCTTGTGTTCGACCGTGGATGGCTGAGGTTGTTGAATCTCCATGGCTCAGAAGGGGTGTCAACAGGTTCCCTCTGGACGTCAAGGGTCATACCATCAGTCCCAGGAAGTTGGAATATTCCCATGGAGATGGGACGCTCCTTCCTGGAAACAGAGAGAAATTTATTGAAGGATGACTCAAATGGAAAGCGCAATTCTGAAAGAAAGGTATAAACAAGTGTTAAAGAGAGAGTGGCCTGTTGGTCAAGTCACTCTTACTTAATTAGAGTAAAGAGAAATCAAAACTCAGTTCTGAGGCTGTATCAAGGCATATTGGTGCTTTGAGCTAAATGCTAACATCTGCATGTTAAAATGTTGATACAGGTATAGTTTTTAGTAGGAATGTTCTTAATGACTAATTTCTCTCATCTAAAGGCTGAACTTCAACTAGTGGACTTAAAGAAAAACAAAGTAAGAAAACGCTCAGAAAATCACAAATTTAGTCAAAATTGAGCACAATTTAATCTATAATGTAGGCAGACATAGTAAATGGTAAATGGACTTGAATTTCTATAGTGCTTTTTCCAGTCTACTGACCACTCAAAAGGGCTTTAAAACACATTCACACACACATTCATACACTGTCGCCGACCGTTTAGCATGCTAACATTTGAATTATGCCGCTAAAGGAAAAGTTATGGGTTTACCAAAGTTATTACAAGTTATCCAGAGGGGAACATTAATGTGTGTACTAAATGTCATGGCAATCTATCCAACAGTGGTCAGGAGGACACTAGAGGGAAAGTGAAGGGATCACCAAAGTCAGTAGGATGCATCCCATCTTGTACATGTTGAGTTATGTCACAAGATGTTGGGAAAGTTTCCACACCGTGGCATCCCTACTGAATACGTTAAAACTTGACCTGCTGGTGGTGCCAACTCAAGAATGTCATTAAGAGTCATCCTGTGGGTAAAATGGATATTTGTACAGAATTCTGTGGCAAACCGTGTAATAGTTGTTGAGATACTTCTGTCATGATTAAAGTGGCTGACAGACAGTCATTGCTATCACTGTTGCCATGCTGCCAGCAAGCCTGAAAACATCAAGAATTATTTTGGTATTAAAGGAGACCTTAAGGATGGAAAGCAGTGTGAAGAACAGCATGGCGCAAGAACATACGATTTATACTGGATAGTAAAAACTGGGATGAATTTCACACTATAAATGACGTTGGATAGGTTTTCATTAGTTTGAATGTTGTGACCCTCTCTCTCATGTTGCGATGAGGTTTCTGGAGAGAAAGTGACACATAGTCGAATAGGCTATAGTGTCAAGTGATGAATAAAGTTTTGTGTAACAGCCACAGTTCTTCAGTCACCCTAAAGCTCCATACATTACAGATAATGCATTTTATTTGCATTTGCATTTCAAGCTGTTCATTTTGGAATTATGTAATCTGTGTAATCAGTTGTACTAAACAATCTGAGTAAAGACTTCACACAGAGGTCTTGCAGCAAAGACCCCCTCGAGACAGTTTGGCACTGAATTGTGGGTAGAGAAACAAAGCTGGTTGTCTTATAAAATTCATTACCTCCCACCTGTGAGCTCAGGCAATAACACAAATCCATTTGATGGATATGTACTCTGCCTGCTGAGACTCTTCACACACAGGCAGGGACACATCAGCATCTTCAGCTCTCACAATAAAACTCATTAACCAGCTCCCTCCTGCATGGGGGAGTTTATATTCAAACTTTCAAACCATTTCACAACAACTCTCAAGACTTTCAATATTCAGTAACACATTGAAATAAATACATTGCATCAGACCTGCAGCAATTCTCCCTCCAGTGACTGGGTATGAAAGAAATATTGTACATTGCGAGCAGAACAATGGCTGCCACGGTGAAAAGAGCAGCCGACAGGCAGCGGTGAAAAGCTGCAGCTCAAAAACAATGGACACACCACCATATTGAGAGGATGAGGTCACATACAGGCCACTGATGGTGACCAATGCTGCCTTTTGTTATTTGAACTGAAGGGTGAGGGGGAAAAAAAATCAAATGCTCACCGTCATTCCTTCATTACTATTTCATCTCAGAAAAGATGTTAACTACTGTAAATGACGAGAATAATCACAAACAGTTATAAACTCTAAAGGTGGTGTAGTCTTCTAGGTATGACTCTGCCATTTTTCCCCATCCGTTCCTCACTTGACCTACTTTTGTGTGCAGTCTCATACTGTCTGACTGTAACACACCCACATGGCAGCAACACTGTGACTGCATGGCTACAAAAGACACAGATTACACTGAGTTTACATACATAAAGATAACACACATACACAAAGATAATACCTGCTGGGTCTGGGTAAGGAGGGTAAGGAAGGCAGGGCAGGTAAGCCACCGGTAGAGACAGAGTAGTGAACTAGCAGCAGCACTGACAGAGAGACCAGTACAGCAGAGTTGATGACCACGGCTCCCCCTACAAAGCCAAAAACAAACAGCAGCATACACCCGGGGCTCATGGCCCCCCCAGATCATGGCCCAGTGCCTCAACAGGGACGTGGCCGTTGAAGGGGCACAGACGATGACTGCAGATGAGGCACCAAATTCACCTTGGCAGACCTCTGATCGGACACCAACCACTTAAATTACATATAGCTGAGGGTAAAATGCTGTATCCGTCCAGTCGAGAGTCACGCCAGAGCAGTGGGTCTGTATACTGCAGCTGAATGGTGAGGCAGACAGAGAGTGGGAGCAGGTTAATCTGCCAGCAGCAGTCACAATAACAGTAATCCTGGTGGCTTCAGCAGCAGTGACTGATTAAAGCAGCAGCAACAGAGCAGCAGATCATCCACATAGAGCAGGGAGAGGCTGGTGGCAGCAGCAGCGCCTCTCCCCCAGTGTCTTTCTCTGGCAGGTGATTCTGTTTGCCTTCCTCCTTCACTCTTCCTCTCCTCTGGCGAGATGCGACGCATTTGCCACTGTGCAGCCTGGAAAGCTCGTACAGTCTCTCACTCCGATAGCACCCACCACCCCTCCCTCTCTGTCTCGCCGCATCTCCCTCTCTCTCTTTTGGATGCTGAGGCAGCTCGTTCCATATGCCTCTTCTCAGGCTGCAGCTTATTGGCTGCAAAACACGGACACTGATCAAAAACTCTGTGTGTGTGTGTGTGTGTGTGTGTGTGTGTGTGTGTGTGTGTGTGTGTGTGTGTGTGTGTGTGTGTGTGTGTGTGTGCGTGTGTGTGTTAGTGAGGGAGGTTGACAGTATATCTGCATTAACCAGAGGGAAAGTGAGGGGCTTGTAAATACATTGGGCTGCCTGAATGCACACATCCAGTCCATGGTGCATTCACATACAGTGACATTGTATAACACCCTATTCACACCTGTTGGACTGTTTCATGTTTTATAGTTTTACAACAGTAAATCTCAGCAGTGGTATACAAAAAGAGCTGTTGAATGTTCACTTTTTTTGGCAACAAGACTCTACAGTAAAGGGTGTCAAGATTCTACAAATCCAAGATTCTATAAATCCAAGATTCTATCTGTTTTTTATTTTAAATGGTACATTACAGTATATAATTTTGGCCACTAGGGGTCAAACAAAACAAAGGTGTTAGTAGCTTGGGTTAGTGGAAGATTTGTCTTCATTGTTTAGCAGCCATTATTGCCAATGAAAATCTATCTATGTGACTCACTGACTTCTGCACTCTCGGGCTCTCTCTGATTTCTAGAGAGTAAGTACACAACTCAACAAAATATATCAGAAAGGTCTAGTTGTTTTTTGGACATTTTAATGCATTATTACATAATATATGTAAGGTCAGGATTCAATTTGATTTTACATTTAAACATTCCTTTAATAGCACTTACAGCTATGCCATCATTAGACTATCTCTATCGATCATTAAATCCCTAAATTATGGCCACGACTTCCGGCACATCCAGTCACTTGATGAGAACCGTTGTTATCCTTGGTAACAGGATGCTAATCATCGTTCTTAGAGCAATTTGTGCAGCATATCATTCATTGATTCATGAAGATCTATGCAAGTGATTTACTGAGTGAATACTACTAACTCATTACTATTATTATGGCTTAGCACAATTAGCAAAAGCTTCTAAACCCTTGAAAGTGCTGCCGATGTGTCAGTTATTATGATACTTTTTTTACTACTCTAAATATCACCCATAATCGTTACCCCAGTGACCTCTCTAGGAAACTCGTGAATAAAGACATGCCCAAGATACTAAAAAAAAGACTAACAAAAATATGTAGCAGCTGTAAGTCTGTCAAGAACAGGTTCTTCTCAAAAGCTCTGTGTGAGAGGAGCACTATTGAAGGAGGCTAAAGAGAGTTCTTTAGACAGCATGGGACTTCAGGATCCAAGGGCTGGGACTTTGTGCGTATAACAACTGTAGCTCTGGTGTTTACCAAAGTGTCAAAGAAAAAATCATGGATAAAAAAACATGACAACAGGGATAGTAGTACCATAAGGCAGGTGAAAGAGGTTTTATGGTCTGATGAGACCATGGAGCCTTTTGACCACTGAACTGAACACTTTATATGTCATAACGCAAACACTGCACATTAGGAAAAACAAACCTTTCCCAGGAAGAAGTGTGGTGAAGACAGAAAAATGCTGTGGAGGTGCTTTTCTGTGACCTTAGAAGGTACATCTCAATAATGAAAAATTATGGAAGAAAATCTAATTAAACAGAATAAACACTAATGCTAGCTGACACAGAGGCCTCCACCAGTATCCTTGCAGAAACTACAGACTGAATATAAAACAAATATTAAGCTTACCTCGTGGCTCCCCGCAGCATAAGCTGCTAAGCAAATGAGCAATCAGCCAAAGCTCATCCTCCCATTAAGTAGATTAATCTGATGACAGCCCAGCTACAGCCCTGACTGACACACTCCTCAGCATCCTGAAACTGTCAAGTAAATGCAGTTTAATTTCATCTAGCTGTTTTTTTAATGATGGTCCCTCTTCCATGGTCCCTGCCTCCTTTGTCTTCTCATTACAATTGCATGTCAAAATCTTCACTTAAACCTTTATCATTACCTACAAACAGACAATATCTTCCTATTTTGTACAGTTCTCTTTTGCATTTAGCTGAAGTTGCTTTCCTTTTCCTGCATCTGAACTCTTCTCATTTTCTCTGCTGAGACAGGTTCTCTGACCCATTTCTGCCTCTTGCCTGTAGGGAACATATGTATGTGTGGGAGTAGAGGAGGCTGCAGTGGTTAAAACTGCTTCAATATAAGGCTGCGGAACTGGAGAGTGACTCGCATACAGTAGACCCCCTTGTCAACATTGTCACGTCTTGAACTCCAATATATATTGCGCTATACATTCAACTATTAACATGGTTATCTACAGCATGAGATATTTGCATTTGAAATCAATGGAGTTTCATTAACTTCATGATCTATTTGCAGTAAGTATGTTAAAACAAAGGAGAATATCACTCTACAGTGTCAAGTAGGGCTGCAGCGATCGTAAGGATTTGTTTCATTATTGATTGATCTGCCTAATCAGTCTATAAAATGTCAAACAAATTGTGACAAATGCCAGAATAACTTTTCAAAAAGTTTCTTTTGTCCAACCACCAGTCCAAACCCCAAATACTCTTCATTTTCTTTCATAGACGAAAAAGAAAAGCACATTTTTACTTGAAAATGACTCAAACTTTTCATTTACTTTCGATTGACTAATTGATTAGTCAACTAATTGTTACAGCATGTGTGTCAAGAATTAAAAACCTAACATAAAATCAACACAATTTGACACCTTCAAACTGCCCAGCTGCTGCTCCACGGGCACCAATATCCTTTTTTAAATCCAAGAGATTACAGGACTGACAAATTATGTAGGTTTGTGTGAACCCAGAGTCTCACCGTGTTCTGGCTGATGTGCTTGTGCCTGTATCTGAGGGCTCTGCTGCGGACACTGTATGCTGGTGTTTAGTACGCTCCAGGTGCTCCATGTAGTTGTGGATCATCTGCAAATAACACAGAGTCATGGAATAAGCAAAAAATTCTATAGTGAAAAAATAAGGCGAGTGCTGCTCTGCTGTTGATGCAAAGAATCAGGTGCTCTTCAAGGATGAGGACAATGGTTGAGCATAAATAAAAAATTAAAAAAGTGACAATCTGGCTTATTTGCAAAGAAAGTCCATGATACATGTAGGAAGTCTGACTGAGAACCTTTATACACAAGAAAATTGTATTTTCTTGATGATGTACAATCATTTTGTAAACTGAATTTTCTGTTTGCATGTTTTATGAGCTGTATTAGAATATACTCCTGCATTTTATGTATTACACTCTCCAGAGACCTTGTACTTCTGAGACAAAAATAGAAAACAACATAAGTATGTTGCTACCAATTACAAAATATTTCACTGTAACTAGTCACTATGGTTAATCACATATGAAGTATATTGTGTCCAGGCACATCTGTGACAGTCAGTTTCATAATGAAAGATGTAGAAGTACCAACAATATGTAGGTGACAGCTTTTATTAGACTTTCAGCTTCTCTATTCAGCATTATTCAGATCAACAGTTGGCGGCTGAAGCCTGACAGGCTTGTGCGGACACTGAGGCATCTGTTAGTGATGCATAATGAAAAACAGACCAAGGCAGATCAAAGGGACACAACGGATTTGGATGCTTGGAGACTAATACATGTGTTAATCATATTAAATCAACACACTTGCTTTCATTTTTTTGTACCATTGTTATTTTTTCACTCAAAGGCCAGTTCTTCTCTTTCTTATTTTAACTTATTGTCACCCACACTGTGTTCAGCCTTTAAAGGAACAGTGTCAACCCGACCCACTTACAATTATTTTATTATTTTCCTGAAAATAATGCATGTGGAGCAGGATGGCAACAAATACATGTAGTACGTTCCATGCTTGGTTCTGTATTAATCTGTTAACTCTCAGGACTAATGACAATTTTTGACTTCTATACATCCTTATTTGGATTTCATGTTTGTCTTTGCTTGTTCAGAGCTCCCACTCCTTCCTAGAGATCATTGTTCTAGGACTTCTCCAGGACATTTCCAGTGACGATCTAACTGGTGTGACAGACAGGGATTGTGTACACTTATATGTTCTTCTCTGTCGAAGTCTGATTTAAAAGCTGTGCTGTCTATGGCTATAACTATGAAATTTTACATGCTTAGAAAATATGATATATGGATATAGAATAATGCAAATACACCTGCAGATGTACACCACTACACTTTATTACTTAAACAAGTTACAATATTGGTTTTGGCATTTAACCTCAGCTTTCTCATTTCTCTCGTACTTTCTCTCCCATCTCTTTCCCTAAAAAAATAACTGTAGGAACCTCTGTCCATCGCCTCTGCATTATATTGAGGCCTGTTGTTTCTTGTTAACCCTTTCATCTGGATGAAGACGATTTACAGGCTACAGGGGTGCCATCTTATCTCCTGGCAGAGAGGATAGTGTTTCCTGGACCATAAAGACTTCAAATGAGGACAGTTTTAATTAATTTACAACTAAACTCCCATTTCTGAACTCTCTTTTCCCTTTGACCAGAACCTCCTCACACAGGTCATGAAGTTACCTGTGTCAGTTCACCAGGAAGGACGAACGAATGTCTTCAGAATGTGTTAATACAATGTCTTTACATTTGCAGATTAAGTAACACGCCTGATCACTTTCTACCTATTTCTCTCTCTGTCTCTATGACTTCTGATCCACAAACATTCACAGAGTGGACATCGGACACCTTCTGACGTGTTTTTCTATGCTGTTACTCTGTCTTCTTTAAATTTATGACACATCTGGATGCTATCTGCTCGCATTCCAAACCAAATGGTCTCTGTATTCTTCCAGATTTCAGACCATTTCTAATTAACCATTAAGTCAGTATCTCACAATCTTATTTCTTACATATTAAGAAACAGTAAGAGAAGCTCATAAAATTGATCTTTCTCCCGTTTCTCTACGATTAAGATTGACTGAAATCAAATTTTAATGTTTAATCTGTACTGTGTTCGGTGGAACCACAGTGCCCTCCAGTGGTGAGTCCTGGTGCAGTTGGACGAGAAATATTCTGTTTAATATGTTCATGGTTATAACCAGTAAATGACTCTGATATGTCTTTGTTTTAACAAGTATTAAGCTGAATATGTATAATTAATGTTTAATCACGTCATAATCCTTGTCATAATAGACAAAGTACATCTATTGAGCCATGGTGAGAAACTGAGAAGGTGAAGCACGGTTTAGTTCAGTGAGTTTCTGTGAATCTTAACACCTCCACTAAATCTTGGAGATAAAAGCCGGTAAGCCCCGCCTAGACACGCCTCGATTTGCAAGTAATAAAACGGAGAGATCACGTCTCTCGGTTCAGGTTTTTTTTTTTAGTTTTGTTTACAGGTTTAGGTTTAGTTTAGTTTTTGTTTTGTTTTTAAAAGTTTTGTTTAAGTTTTTCTTTTGTAACTTATTTTGAAGCTCTTCACTTTACTTTGAAACACGCTCCAAGACAGCGATCTCAACAGAAGTGCTCACGCGTTGATTTTTCTCATTTTATATTTTTCGCAGTATTGATTAGCTTCTTTTATTAAGTTTGTACCAGAACGAAGTTCTGTTTTAATTTGTTTTATACCGTTAAGTATCGTAACCCGCTTTTGAAGAAGTAAACTTAATTTAGATTACCTTGCATTAACTAACAACGGAAAACACGCCTGATCAACGTATCCTCCTCAGTTATTTTATTCAAGAAGTTAAATCTAGTTTACAAAGTCAGAGCCTGAAAACCACTCGAAGAAACGAAGAAGAACATCTTTATCACAATCATCATCACGACACAGCAACTTGCTGTGTCCGAGACCGTGCAAGCGGTTTCCAACGAAAGACAGACTCTGTGACAAGCCCCCAGCGCTCGCTAGCGGTATCATCCCGCTGGGCATTGAGCCAAGATCTGCACCGGATCGGTACGGGACCAGCTGCCCTCTTCCTAAGACAACGGACCGAGGTGCCCAACCTACTGATACCGGACGAGCTGACCCCGGCCATCGGACCGCCAGCTAGAGTCGCAAATCACCCGAGGGAATCCGCTGCCGCGGCCCCGCAACTCGGCTGAGAAAGTAGGCTCTCCATCACTCACAACAGCTGGATTCACACATGATACATGAGATGGTGTCTATGGCTCTGGTTCTGATCTTTTAGCTTAAGAGAAATTCGGTTAGGGTCTCGTTAGTATTAAAAATTACTACCGTAATATTTAAATGCTTCAACCTAACTCGTGATCTCACCATCAGCCTATATTCCACTAATAACCCATTACTTAGTTATTTCACATTTCCTGTTACCTGTGTTATTCATTTAAATTGCCATTTCATTTATTTAACCTGAATTATTTAGTCAATAAACATATTTAACCGCATGTCGTTGTCTGTGCAGGTTTGTTTTTAATGTGGAGAACCGATGGATATGTGTAGAATTCACTACTTCATATATGAGATGAATAAATTGATCTGAAATTGATTAAAATTGATACAAGTTAAACTTGTCCAGTCGAATTTGATTAATTACCTCCGGATTATTCAAATAGACAAAATAACGGAGGTGGTGCCCCATTAACGAGTGTTTATTATTAGTGTATCTCCTACATAACACTAGGCTAAAAAAAAAAGGATATCTGCCACCTGCCTTTCTCGAAATAACGATGAGAATAATAATAATAAAAATCAGGAACATCAGTTCACAGAGCTATCTAAATGGCTATTACTCATGAAGTGTACCCAATCAAAGGCTGTGTCACAGACAGGCAGGCTGCTCCGATCAGTGACACCATTGCTGAACTTACAATAAACATCACAATCTCAGGATCTATTGCTGTGATGGAAAGTATGACCAGTTTCTCAAAGTTATAACCTGCGGGATTTCACTCAATGGAGACAAAAGCGACATTTTGTGAATCAGCCAAGTCCAGTTTGTAGTATTGTGGTATTATATTGAGGATTAACTTCCACCGACTCTTTATCAGTTTATTACAACATACTTTAACCCCATTACTAGTTATGTTAGGTGAAGTCTTATACAAGGCTAAACAACACCCACTACATGAGACACCACTACAAATGTTTCATGCCATGATTCGGTCACAGAGTTGGGCTGCCATTCATGGTTTTAACCTTGGCATCCCTTTCATAAATTTGTTAAAATGTTATTAATTACCAGGGGGCTGGTTCTACTGTCAGCCCCCCAAAGATGTCTTGGGCATAGATCAACAAGACATTAAGGAAGGGTGTTGCCTATTTAAAAACCTGTTGAAGTCATCTAACACAGCCCCAGTTTAAAAGGGAGGTACCTTAACAGAGGGAAAGGAGGAAGTGATACCACAGGTTCACAGATGGCTCAGCTCGAGTACCTGTAAAGGTGAACCGCGTGCGAAAACCCTTATCATATTTTGCTTACATATATATTTTTTCATAGCCACAAATAGATACATTACCTCATTGCTATGCATTCTGCAAACAGTTGTTAAAAAATAAAAATAAATACAAAACAGTATTAAAAATATCTATTGATTCTAGCCAGATCAAGAACTTTACGACATTAGGAGGGGGTGATAAAATACATTTGTCCACTGGGGCCACAATAAAAGTTCTTTGTAGTTGCTTTCAGCCAAGTTGCCGAGTTCATATTGAATATTGTTCTTAAATTTAGTCCCTGTATTGTGAGGGCTAATTAACAAAAATATCTAAATGAAGGCTAAGTTGGTAGTTGGTAACCAGTAGCTCAGTTGGTAGAGTGTGCAACCCATGTAGAGGCTTTGTCCTCGCTGCAGCGGCCCAGGGCTCGAGTCCGACCTCTGGCCATTCGCTGCATGTCATGCCCCCTCTCTTTCATCCCATTTCCTGTGATCTCTCAAGCTGTCCTGTCAATAAAGCCATAAAAAGGCAAAAAAAAAAGTTGGAAGATGGGCATGGTCTGACCCATGATTACTGAGTACTCATTTAATAATTTAGTAATGATTACATAAGTACTCACGGGTCAATATGTTAATGGTGTGTTCCCATCGCTAGATGGTCTCGTTTCCTTCTCTCAAAATAACTGAATTCACCACCTTACCTCTTCACCTAAATGATGTATATGGTATTGTAATCACTGACCATCAAAACATAGGGGTAGATATCACCTTGTCTGTGATATCATGTTTGGTTCAGGAGATATGATGTAAAATACATAATTCAGTTATGACGGAAAGTAAAATGGACACTGTAGCTGCCACATGACCTTTTTGCGATGGTTCCATATCTGAAAATGTTCAGGGCCCCAAACTGTACAACTGTACCAAGTTTCATGCTTTTATGAAAAAGTGAACAATTTTTTTTTTTCACACATCACAGGGACTTTACCAAAACTATTACTTTTAATAGCAACATTTCAGTTCCATCATCAAAAAGTTGGTATCAAAATTAATTCTTGGTTGCAAGTGAGGTGAACAGTGTGCCCGAGTTTTAGTCCATCAAGGTCTTTGTACCGAAACGTTGCTATTAAAATTAATTCTTGGTTGCATGTGAGGTGAACAAGATGCCAGAGTTTTTGTCCTGGATATTGTGTTGTGAAAGAAGTTTTAAAAAAGAACACAAAATGTAATCAGCGTATGTTAGTGTAAGCACAATGCACAGATGAACAACCTTGCAATGAACTAGCCTGACCAGCTTACCTCTGTGTGTCTCTGATGAAGGGCATTGTACTCTTTCTTGAGCTCTGCCTCTCTCTCCTCAAATCTGCTGACTGGATGAAAAACAGAATCAATTACTTAAAGTGCACATGTTAAAAAAAAAAAAGCCATCGCACTGCAGCAAGATTTACTGATAACAACGTAATAAAACCACAATATTTCTACATGAATGAACATAACATGGATCAAACTGTTGTCTACTGATGAATTAAATCAATTATTTCCACCTCACATTTTGTATGATTTAACTATGTGGTGCTGCATGTTGTTGTAGTTGCTGTAATAACATCTCAATGCCAGAAGAGGGCCACCGTGCATCAACAAACCCCTCTGGAGCCCTTACCAAGCAGAGAGCCTCCACAGGAGTACTCTCTGAATCACAGCTGTGAAATTAAACTCTTATTATCGTCATTATTGTTTCGACCCATTTGGAAGACTAATATCAAACTTTCAATTTCATCTACAGCTGATGTGATTTAGAGCACTACAATGATGTAAACATTTAATTCTATGCAAAAGACATGACAGCTAGAACAGCAATGATTACCCAATTAACGAAACTAAGTATATTTGGGTTATGGACAAAACAAAACATTTGAAGACTTCATCTTGGGCTTTGAGAAACACTATTCAATGTTTTTCACCATTTTAGGACATTTCACTGAACAAACAACAAATCAATTAATCAAGAAAATATCCAACAGAATGAAAATAATCTCAGTTGCAGCCCTCCTTGGGTCTCGCCTTACGGTGGTTTCAGAAGTTTATTGTGGTTTGTAATAATTAAAGTTCAAGATGAAGAATAAAACTGTCTTCTTTAAAGCTTTAGACAGTAGTGAAACATTTACAAGTCAATCAGTTCACGTTTCATGTTTTCATATCCAACCAAAAGGAAAAACACAGGTTCTAAACAAACCACACACCTATGTTCAGAGCAACCACTAGCCTCAGTCATCTCCAGTCAGCAACAATGGTAATCCATTTTTTGCAGTGGCTAAAACTTGGTATTGGTTTGTAGTCAAAACAGCCCTACAGTCTTGGTGTCCGTTTTCAGATGCCGACCAAGAAAAAGGTTAAGTGGCACCTGATTTAGTGTGGTGATGAGAGGGCTGAAAGAGGAACTAATGGTTAAAGAGTGGAGGAGAGATAATGGAGATCAGATACAGAGATGTGGAGAGTAAAAGCAAGTGATCCTGAAGGAAAGCCCCACTTAAAAAACAAAGACTTTCTCCGACTGAAAGACCTGATAATTGCATCAGTATTCAACTACAATTACTGCATCGCGGTTGTCTGTGCACCAGTCAAGTTACTGTCCCAGAGCTGCAGCACTGAATAACGGTGGAGGCATAAAAATAATTTTAAAATACTTTTATTTAAGCAATTATTTGAGAGCCCAAAGGTGACATTTTTGAATGTCTTGTTTTGTCCAACCAAAAGTCTAAAACAGGTATAATAATGGACAAAACACGGGTGGAGGAGGAGTAGCCGTATATGTGGTTAAAATTGAACTTTAAGGTTTTGGATAATATGAAAGCTGTGGTTGATAATCTACTTGAATGCATACAATTGAAATCTGCAAGGAAATAAATAAAAATGTCATCATTAGCGATAGATAGATAGATAGATAGATAGATAGATAGATAGATAGATAGATAGATAGATAGATAGATTTTGACCTGCTAAATACTAATAAACACAAAATTACAGATTCATATTATTATGATATTAAGCCAAGTTTAGGAAAATTATAGTATAGGTATAGGTTTAGACCATTATTGAAAATGGTTAATTATCATTCAATGACTTATGGAAAAGGGGTGGGACATGTTTGACAATTTGTTATTGAACTATTTTTCTTGTCTGTCATTTCTTGTTCCCATTTGAGAAGCTGAAACCTGAGAAATTTTTGCATATTTTTACCATTTTGCTTGATAAATGACATAAACAATGAATTGATTACCAAATTGTTTCAGATAACTTTTCTGGTTATCGACTAATTAATCCAGTTCTAGCCTAAATTTCAAGTCACTTTTCACCAATCCCACTGAATTGTCTTTCTACATTTTAGTCCATCCAATAAAGTCAAAATGACATTACAATAATAATTTATTTATTTAATATTTTTGCACCTTAGCTCCCAAAAAGCCTCATTTAGCAGACTTGGCAAGCAAACACTCATAGTATGTTACTAATGGCCTTTATTCAGTGGGGACATGGGAGCCCATCTGCACTCTGGCACATCAGGCAAACAAACAGTCACAAGACCTGTAAACTGTTGTTGCTGCTCACAGGGTCTCTGGCCTGCTTGTGTGTGTGTGTGTGTGTGTGTGTGTGTGTGTGTGTGTGTGTGTGTGTGTGTGTGTGTGTGTGTGTGTGTGTGTGTGTGTGTGTTTGTGTTTGTCTTTCCAATAATAGAGCTAGTACAGAAAAACCTGTGCCCTTGATGGATGTACAATGCTGTGGACTTACTCTGATCTGCATAGTTTTTTGTTTTTAGCTCTAGCTGACGTGTTTGTGACTCCAACGTCACCAGTCGACACTGGAGCTCTTTCTTCTCACCATCCTGGGAGTCTTCAAAGACGATGTACCTCTGCAAATAAAGACAGGAAATAGAGAAAAGAACAGATCTTTTATTATCAAAGGGTTTAAGTGAACGTCAGCATTGTGAACTTGTGAACCTCACAGTGAGGGATTGAGAAGATTATTTGTTTATGGCAGCAACAGGTGACATAAAGTCAGCTCTGAATGACCTCACAATCATCATCATCCATGACATCAAATTATTTGAGTGTGCATGAAAGAGTTGGGGCTCAAATGATGTTGTGGACTAAATCCATGTGTTTGTGTGTGTATGCGCATGTGATAAAGATCTTCTCGTGCCAAAAGTGTTGATTCCAGTGGAAAATAGAGTATACAGTATCTGTCTCCTGCCCATTGTGAAAGTCATCTTACCTCTGCACAACAGGTGCACAGCGGCAGCTTCCCCACCAGGGAAAAAAAAAAAATCAACAGCTACAGTCACAGCCTGTGTGTGGTGTGTTCTGTCTGTGTGCACACACACATTTTCATGGGCATGTTTGTAACACTTTATATTAGAGCCAAGGTTGTTTTTTCGATCTTCACAGCAGCCTTTGTCGCTAACCACAGAGCTTCTCACAAGGGACCTAAGACTTGGAACTCTGAGTGTTTTTCTATCATGGGCAACTGGATAAACTATCACACAGGAGCCAGGACAGTAGGTGCATTCTGAACACCGTCATGCTAAATAAACTATTCTAATGAATAGTCAGAATAAATCAGTGTGCTTCGAGCCACCTTCCCAAACAGTCTCCAACCACTAACCCACCATGCTGCCCAAATCTGATCCATTTAATGCTGGGTTAACCACTGCTTCTTGATGGCAATTTGTACTTTGTTTGTGAATACATAGATAGATTTGATGAAACTTTCATGATCGTTGAGGGGAAGTGGGTTTCTGAAGGGACAAATTGTAAGATAAAGTAAGGAAAAACTAGAACAAAGTAAATGCAGATACTAACATAGCCTGTAAACACTGGAGGATACTTAACATATATGAAAAGACAGTATGTGCATTTACAGTTGCAGTAGAGCCTACTGAGGCAAAAGTAAATTAATTAATTAAGTAAGAAAGCAAGTCAACATGCTCACAATGATGATGCTTACCTGCTGATGTTAAGCAGGTGTGATTTACAACCTTAGGTATGCACAACAGCAGGCTAATGATTGCAAATTTGCACTAAAACTCAATAGTTTTGCAGTAATTTGGTACCTGACAAACTCAAATTTTGGCCTGATGATGGCGCTCGACAGAATGTCAGGGGATCACCAAAGTTGAGCGCTGATTTCTCTACCAAATTTCATGGCAAATCTATCCATTAGTGTTGAAGACATCTCACTCTGGACTGCAAATTTTTATCTCATGGCGGTACTAGAGTTAAAATCAGGGGATCATCAAAGCCATAAAGCTATATCCTCTGGGGACCAAGACATGACAATGCATCCTATAGTTGCTGAGATACTAAAGTCTGGACCAAAGTGGTGGACTGACCAACCAGGGTTGCACCCAACCTTTCTTCCCAAAGATTACTGGATTGGCGAGATCACAGGTATATAATCTTGCAAATCCAATTTACCAGGCATCAAGCTATACACTTGTGGACGGGTCAAAAAATGATCAGACCAATCAGCGTCCTTTGAAGTTATAGAGGCGGCAGCTACAGGCGTGGTTTAGATGCGACGATGGCGAGAAGTAACCGCTAGCTTCTAAACAATGGCCACCCCCGAAGAGGTTAGCCTGGATGCTGCAATAGCAGCAGTTTTATCAGAACTGGACATTTCTTCATTTAAAGGAGAGCTAAGAACAGCGCTGAGGGCTGTTTTGGATGGAAAAGATCTTTTCGCTCTTCTCCCAACCAGCTTCTGTAAGAGTCTGCTTGAACAGCACAGCTGGTAGAGCTCTCCTACTATTGTTCTGATTGGTTGAAGTTAGCCTGTGATAGACAGTTACAGACAGATGGTTCGTCCAATCACCTTCCAAGTATTTTTTGAAAGCACCTGCCCTTTTCCAAACAGTTTCCAGCGGCTCCTTCCCAGATAGATTCATGAAGCAAACCCTTTTGTACAGAAGTACAGATTTGGCAGCTTGTTGTGAATCAATGCATTTAGTCGACAGCAGAAACACTGAATTTTATGACACTGACAAAAACAGTGTATCTAATGTGGCTTGGGCACATAAGGGCTGACACCATGTCTGCTTAATAAAAAGGTCAGCATCAACACAAATCCAACCAACACTTCAATCTATAAAGCTTTACTGCTAGCATGGCTAAAAAAGACAAAAAATCTTAATTGTTAATAACATGTTCTGGTCATCTTGGTCTTCGATAATAGTTAAATTAATATTTTGGGGTTTTGGACTGTAGGTCAGACATTTGAAAACATCACCATGGGCTCATGGGAAATTTGTAATGAGCATGTTAAACTATTTTCATCTTTAACAGACCTAAAGATTAACTGAGAGTATAATTAGTAGATGAACTGATAATGAAAATAACCATTAGCTGCAACCTAATTCAAAATACATTGAATAATAAGGCGATATGTAAATTTAAAGTTTCTTACTGTGAAATAAGAATGGAGAATCTCATCACCCAACATGCAATGTTAAAATAAAACATTACAATACATTTCCCCATTTCCCTGTTACGATGTGCACCAACATATTTATCAGTTGACTTTTTGAACAGCAGAAGACTGAAATCAGAGATGACATTTAAGATGCTTTGACAAATAAATGTGGTAACAGCTATAGCATTGAAATCTAAGACTGAACCATACATGTTTTTGTTACTCTTTTGGGTGGTTGGTTTTGTTATTGGAATCTACTGATCAGCTGAGTCAAGATTAACATGCAATCTTGTGATGTGGGTGCTCAGTGGGGTCGAGCCCTGTGGGAAGATGTCATCTGCAAGGGCATGAGGATCACCTGTGCGCCCTGTTACAAGCAGCCTCTTCTTTCTACCCACGTCACACTGAGACTGGAGGTGTCTAACCAAGGTTATCTCAAGATGCTTTTTTTTACCTCGAGGCCTGTTTTTAATTCTTTTTAAAAACACAATTCAGGCTTTGATGGCCTGAGATGTTTTTTCTGCCTTTGGCTCTTAATATGTGACATCTAACTCGTACAAAAAGTGAATAGATTTTGCCTTATGATGAAATCGCACTTTTTTCTCAAGGGTGAAAATAAGGGTGCAAGCAGGGGGGGTTATCTGGGCTTGAGGTTGAGAGACTTACAGAGGGCCCAGTGGGGTCTGGAAAGCCCAGGGAGCATCATAGGAACAAAAGGTAATAGTAGTAATGCAGCATTTTCGATGTAGTTCTACTAAGAGCATTAACGTAGCACTGGGTTAATCTACAGACGGAGTGTTTAGTAGTGGGGGGGTTGGGGGGGTGCGCTAATCTGCAAATTTACAGAAGACAAGCTAAATAGTTACAGGGTTTCACTTCTGATCATTTTAACTGCCACCAGGAAAAACATCTGAAGAGGTCAGATTCTCCTTAGATTTAGACCAATTAACTCCATTAAAGACTAACAAATTGTATGGATGACTGTATCAACACATTCATTAGAATAACATCTTCCCTACATCCTCCTCCCTTACCCTGCTGCTCATCATATGACCTAGGAAAGAGGCCTGTGCATATGACAACGCTCCAGAGAATGAGTGTTCCACGGTTTTCATGTGCGCTCTTCCCCCTACGCTGCATGTATAATGCTCCCTTTGTCCCTGAGTGCCAACACACACTTACACACAAACACATGTGGCTCCAGCACAAGTGCGAGCACATCCGCACAGACAGGGCACCACTGTATAGGCACTCAATTGACAGAGTGAAATTAACTCCTCTTAGTGTTTTTGGCTGTGGGGTTGCTACTGGGACATTTGGGAAAACAAGGGGTGTGTAAGTAAGGCCTTGTTCATCAGATGCAATAAACTGACAGAGGAACCACAAAATCAAATATCATGATATTTTAGACCAAATACATACACACAGAGGTTTAATCAATCAGCATCTCTTGAAGAACCAGCGACAGCTTCGGCATGGTTTAGGTGAGATGAACAGCAGGAGAAGTGACTCTTTGTTTGAAATCAACAATGGAGGCTCCTCAGGAGTTAAGGGTAGCTGTTATAGCATCAGTTATATCAGACCTGGGGCCTCATTTATAAAACTCTGCGGAGAAGCCACACTAAATCTTTGCAACGTACAAAAGAGGAAATGTACGTACCACAAAAAAAATTCTGATTTCCTTGTGCAATTTCCTTTTATAAATCCCAAATCAACTTGGAAATGTGCATACATGGATCAGCCCCTTATCCCGCCCTCTCCACACCCACACTCAACCATAAATGGTCAATGCAAAGATCCTTATAAATGCTGAAAATGGAGTGGAGCCACTGATCAATACAGTAAATCATGGTCACAGCCAAGAGGGAGAAACAGAAAATTAGGTGTTTCTGGGTGAGGTGAAGGTAATAAAACACTTATCAATTCTTTCATTCACGTTGAGGACAACCTGAGGACAGTGAAAGGCCATGGATCCATCATGCAGCATCACTAAGATGTGTCAGCGCAGTATTTATGTATTTACAGCAATCAGACTGACTTCACGCCCACCAATGTGATCGCGATGATCAGTGGTCTTGCCCACCCTGAGATATCATTTGAAAATGGAAGTTTGATACATGCACACTATTTATTGATTAAGTTCTGTTACGGTGAACATTATGCATTATGATTAGGACTCATAATAGGGATATGGAGTGTAATGATTGTGTGAGAGCGTTTAATGGCTTTATTTCCAGGCTTTGATAATTAATACAATCCATACATGCAGGTGGTGCGGAGGTATCGGTTGATGTTCTGGAGAAGGCAGTGTGTATGGCAGCGACTGCGCTGTCTCCAGTTCGCTCTGTGCACTGCCACAGCACGGTCCATTTTCACTGCAGCAAGTTAGCCACCAAACAGTCCGGTCCTCTCTGCTGCACTCCAGGGGTGATGAATGTGATGGTGAGACAGTGCTGATCACATTTTGATTTAAGATTTGAATTGGCTTAAATCTTTTACAACGGTTTGGTTTTTATGAAATAATTATCCTTCACTACACGCATAAGTACAAACAACTGCTGTTTTGAATGTTTATGCATCATTATGTGTAGACTAATGCCTTTCCTAGAGAAGTATTCTGTATTTTTGTTGGTATTTTGTCAAAAGATCTCTGAAAATATCATGGGAGATCTGAAGTTGATCTTGTAACTTAATTGAGCCACAGAAAATGTTTTGGTTCACAAGCTCTTCTTCTGAGAGAGGCAAATTGAATCAAGAATGAGGCTACACGATTGGTTGAAGGGAGTGAGCAATTCCTCAGTGGTTGGTGCTGCTCTGAATGCAATGGAAGACAGGCTAGCAGTGGGACTGGTGAGGATGCGAGAGCATCAAGTAGCAACTTTGTACAGATGCAGAGGGAGAAGTAGTATATCAAACACAATTGCTTTATGTTCTGAAACACATACATCACATTTAATTTGTACAATCTGGCTTCTATTCATTTTGAGATATTTTTCACTGGATAAGTGAAAACACTATTTGGGATCACTACAGTCATAGATGTTCATCCTCTGGACACCATGAACATTTGTCTTAAATTTCATGGCTATCCCTGTGAAAGTTGTTTAGATATTTCACTCACAGAGTCACAAATGTCAACCTCATGTTGATGCAAGAAGAAAAGCCAGTTGACCACAAAAGTCTGGAAGATTCTAGAGGCCATGACTGTCTGCACAAAAATTCATGGCAATCAATCCAAATTCTTTCACTCTTGACTAAAGTGTTGGACTGACCAACTTCGTTATCCCTAGAGCGACGCTGCTAGCATGACTAAAATCTTTCTTATCCTTAGGCGATCAACTTGTTCATTTCATATAAGACTATGATTCAGCAGTTTACTATGTGCCAATGCTGTCTTTTAATAAATTTCATGTTAACGATCCATGATGATCAATCAGCTGCAATTTAACGTGAATATGCTGTGGTCTCTTCCAGGTCAGCAGACTACCTTGAAAGGACAAAAGAACTGTGGGAAGTGCTGTTTTTCCCCAAGAATTTCCTGCCATGCCTTTTCCTCTGCTGTGCTGAGATAAACTACTGAGTGGAGGTATTCCTCTGGGCTTGGAGCTGCAAAAAGCATGACTTGGCTCATACAAAGTGTTTGTTTGGTAAGATTAATCTGCTTCTTTGATGAGTGACTTGTTGCCCAAGTGAGCAGCTTAGTAACTGAGTCCTTGCCATGCTAATTATTGGCCTCCATTGAGCAGGTAGTTGTGTTGGTGGAGTGTGCTGCAAAATTTAGTATCGATCTGGTCACACCTGGCTGAGTAAGTCATTTTGCTACACTTTGGGACTAACAAAACAGTTATTTTACATCTTGCCTACAGACATTTTAAAAGTTATGTTAAATAAACTATAAACAATTATTTAGTCATTCAAAAGCTTTTATTATGGGTGCTTGTTACGGGTTGGCTGCAGCTGTGAGACATCACTGCAGCCCGCTTAGAGGCAGGGCGGGCCCGGCTTGGCCCTACTCTGGAGCAGGACCATCGCGAGCGCAGCCAAAGGTGCTGGTGGAAAAATGGCATTAGTTGTTGAATCTCTTGCCAGAAAAACGGGAAGTCAGCTGGGTTTGGGGTAGGAGGGCATATGGGTCATGGATGTATATGAATTAAGAACTTGTTCGCACAGATGCAGGTACATATAAGTCAACTACTTGTACACATGTTCTCAAGTTTAAGTATATATGGATATGCATACTTGTATATTATTTTCATTTGTATGGTAGTTAATCCTATGGATATGTACAACAGACCATGAACAAATTTTATTTTAAACTATTTCAAAAGTATATAGGTGTATGCATACATGCTCTTTCTTTCAACATGACTTAATAAAAAATTGTTCACAAAAAACGTGACTTTTATAGATGACCTATTTATACAAACAAAAGGAAATTCAAACATTCACCTAATATCAGTAATAAAACTTTCAAGCTAGTGTATTCATTTTTCAATCAGATATAGAGCATTTTTAAAACATGCCCTGTCCTATATCTAATGCCACAAGCCAGTCTGAATAGGACAGCTGGTATAGTGAACAGCTCTGTTCATTAACCTCATCCTGACACGGTCATGACTGCCACATCCTGAAATGTAATTGTTCATTCAAGGTCCTACACTGACATGTACAGAGGCTGACCTCTCCTATAAAAGAGAATTTAGAGTCAAAGAACGAGATCTGACATCATCTCAGCATAAGAATTACACTGGTCGCACCAACATGAAAGCTGACAAGTTGCCTCACTGAGTGAAGAGCTAGTTATAAAAGGGGATGAAGTATTTTACACACTGCAGCCAGAAGAACAAGATAAATGTAAGCCCATCACATACCAATGGAAAATCCTGTGTGCACAGGTCTATCTAAAAAGCTTGGCAAAATGTTACGACATGACAGAAATTATTAGCATAGTGCTGTGTGACCTGTTGCGCCTGTCATTCAACATTTAACCGTCAATTCAAATGTCAACAACTTGAAAAAATACTGAGGAGTGGCAAAAATCACACATGTACACACATCATACTGGGTTTCACAATCCTTTTCCCAGTCTAGAGCATGTTAGCCACCACTCTTTTTGCTAGGATTAAATGGATAAAGGCTGGAAAAATAATAAGCCAGATTAAGTGCAAATCCCTGCAGTATTTCAGGGTTATTTAAGATGCTTCATTGAGGGGCTGCTTGCATGAGGAACAGAGAGGTTTAAGGAGGAGGAATTCTGTGTGTTTGAGCTTTACAAGTACAATAACAAACCTCACTGAAATTTACTGAATAATAGCGTTGCAGTATTATAGCTATTGCAATATCAATATAGTGACACAAACTGTTTTTATTAAAAGGAGATTAAAATTATAGATGATAGATTTTAACATACAAGTATGTCAGAAATCTTGATATATGAACCTTTGTTAAGTTTTGGTTTTGGTTTTCAAGGTGCAGTTTAAGTTCTGGTTTTATTTTCTGGCAACAATTTTAGATTTCATGTTGTTTGTTTTCTTATAAAGTATGTTAAGTAGTTCTTGAAAATACAATTCCTGCACACAATATTGATCATGGGCTGAAAAGAACAAACCATGACTTCAGGGTCCTACTGTATGAGCATGGTAGAATACAAAGACATGTCACATTCAGTCAGCAGTTTTCTTTGTGACTCATTTCAGATTTTTTCTTCTAACAGTTGTAACCAAATGATTCCTGGAACTGTGACTGCGCAGGGAGATAGTCAAATGACTGCAGCAGCAGTCATTCAACATAGAACTTTCTATGAAATCTATAAAATATTTAACCTACTAAAAGAGCCACATTAGAACACTAAATAAGCCATTAATATTTAGCTTAATTTACCATGAAACACTGTTTTTAAAAACCAATAGCTGTAGGTTTCATGATTACTTCAGAGATAGGTTTTGACATTCTAATTCTGTGGCTTTTGTGTTTTTTAAGAAATTCTTCTTATAGATATTCTTTCCTCTTTATTTTTTACAGGTTTTGCTTTGTATCACAGACATGTTGCAAACAATCTCATTGTCACCCGTGTCATCCAGGAAGACCCTAACATTACATTACTGTGGGCAATTTATTGTGATTACAGTAAACAGGAGTGACTTGGCCTTTGGTAGAGAGGGCAACACATTACTACTCACCCATACCTGACAACAGGTGGGAGGGAGGTGCACACACATACGTACAGGAGCAAAGCTGAATGATGGTTTGTGCTAACGGACTTCTAAAGTAAAACACACAACACTGTGGATCCTACTAGGGCTGAAATAAATGATTAATTGTCGATTCATCTGTTGAATAGTTTCTGAATTAATTGATTATTTGTTTGGTCTTTAAAATGGCAGAAAAGTGTGAAAAATGTCTATCAATGTTTTCCAAAGCCCAAGATGACCTCCTTATGTGTCTTGTTTGTTTCACGACCCAAAGACATTCAGTTTACGGTCATAGAGGGGTAAAGAACCCAGCAAATGTTTACATTTTAGAAACTGGAATCATAGAAATGTGACTTTTCTTTACTTAAAAAAATACTCAAACCAATTAATCAATCAACAAAATATTTGGTAATTTAGTTTTACAACTAATAAAGTAACCATTGCAGCTCTAGAGCCTACAGCTTTTATCTCATCTGTGTGCCTGTTGTTACAATGGATTTAATACAGGCTTAGTGTCAAGATGTAATACTGGACGACCACTGTGAAACAGTAGCCAATAATGCACCATCACTTAAAGTCACATACAGTGCAGTTAAAGAAAACTAGGACAAGCACTGACCTAATAACGGCGTAAACACACCGTTGAGTTTCACCCAGATTGTTGGTGTAGCACAATAACAACTGCAAATATGTCACTGTCCAAACACAGACTGCACCATAGTGATGGAGCAATAATGAGCATGGCAATAGGTGTGTCACTTGGGTTGAGCTAAATGAGGGGACAGTGAGACAGTCATTAATCATGAAGCTGAATGTGATCACTGACTGATTTGAATTTGTTGGAGGCAGGAGTAAGCAGCCTCCTGATAAACAAATCACTGGGTGGTTTGCATAACTCAGGCCTGACTGGAAATCAATGTTGAGGTCTTTCAAGCTAAACACCCGTGCTGCCTATTAAGCTTGATGCCGCATCAACTGCAACTGTGGGTCCCGAGAGTCACTGGCATCTATGGTGACATGAGGTCGCAGCCAAATTACTGTGTGTGTGTGTGTGTGTGTGTGTGTGTGTGTGTGTGTGTGTGTGTGTGTGTGTGTGTGTGTGTGTACAGGCGGTCTTTTTTAAACCTTTTTCATGAATCTGCAAACCATCAAGCTAGTCTTCTTTTAACATAGTTTCAATTCAACCCGATAGTTGGCCGTGGCGAGTATCAACAACCACTGTATAAAGTGTAATTCTACCCAAACACTTGCTTTATGGGGTTCTGCAAACTACGCCGAACAGTACTTATTCTTCAATACTGAGATGTGATATGTAGTAGATGAGCATCACAACAGGGAATTGCCAGATTGTCAAAATCGGTTTGGCGTTTTATCTTTTCATACCAAAGCAAATAATACGAGCTCCTAATCTATAATCCGGGTTATGAATTAGTTTGGTAGTTAAACCCACCTCTTCTGCGTGTTTTCTCAGTGCCTTCTCTCGCTCATACTGGGTGACGAGCTGCTCGTTGTCCTCCTTCAGCAGCTCCAGCTCCACTTCGTGCTCCTGGTTGACAGCGAACACCGAGTCCAAGTTCTCCAATACGGCGACGACCAGCGGCATCAGCTCCTTCACTACGTCCTCGTCGTATTTTTCGATTAACCGTTCAAACTCACGGTATATTGAACTGGCCAGCCCTGAGACCCGCTCTGACATCATGGTCGAGCTGCCAGAATCGTCCTGATACAGGACTACGTCGTCTAGCTCCATTTTCCTGCCTCCGCTTGCACTTATTTACCAGCTAACGTTAATGAGCTAGCCGCAAGCTTCAGCTGGCCAGAGGCTGTCCGCCTTGCTACTTTCAGCGCAACAAAGCGGTGTTACTAAAACATAGCTTGAACGTTATGTATTGTACAGAAGATACACTGTACTTCATAAACAAAGTCTATAATACTAAGTCGTCTGGACGGCTGACTTTAAAAGCTTGCTAGCCTGGTAGCTAGCAGTCCTGAAAAGTCTTTACTTGGTTCCTGATTAGTTTCCCTGTCCAACAGATGAGCTCCTGCTGCTGCCTTCAAGTGCTGTCGGAAAGCTGGAGATGAACACAATTAAACAACATAACAGTAGTAAACACTGCAGAGACAACGTCAAATTTGATCTCAGTGGTTACCGGATGTATTGAAAATAAGCTACTTAATTTCTGAAAATGACTTTTTTTTTACATAAAGGCAAAAGGTGCAATCAAAATATAATTTGAAAGCGCTTCAGTGTTGGAAAAAAGTTGGAAGGCTAGAGTCCTACAATATAACGGATGAGTGGCGATAAACAGGAGAAATGAACACTATCATCTTAATTCAAAGTCTACAAGAATCATTTCTCCTGACCTTTTGCTTTATAGTTGCAGTTATGTGACGTTTAGAGGGCGGGCAACAACCCGTATCGACTGATTACAAGAACAAACAGTTTATTTGTGGCTGTCTCTTCAGTTACAGCCGTAGGTGATGTGCACTTCTCATCGTTTATTGTCTACTTTTCAGTCACATTTAGTTACCTTGCAAATGCATCATTCTAAAGCTGCAGAACAAATAAAGCAGTCACCGGTTTGTAGTCCTACAGTTCGACTTTTCATGTAAATTCATTAGTAGCAACAACTTGTTCAGTCAACAGCCGCGCTTGAATTTGCCATGTCCGCGCTTGGATGTAGGGACATACGAGGATCACTTGAAGATGTCATGTGCTGGTGACGGGACGTCGCGGTTACGTCACATGCTAAACAGGGTTGATGTAGTATAGAGTAAAAACTGTAGCGAACGCGGAGTCATCTGTCCATTGGAAACATTTCAGAATTATTCACACCCCTCCCATTGACTCATATGGCTTTAGTCAGAAGACTCATCCAACTTCTAAGCCTCCAATTTTCCTCAAAATCTGGTTCACTTGCATTCAGTTCAACAGGTTGCTGTTTCGGGGGTTATGCTTGTATCCCTGCTATTAGACAAGAAATCCAGGGATGAGGAGTGCGCTTCACAAAAAGCATTTATTTGCATCAAGGAGTCCAATCCATTGTACTGAGGATGTGAAACAATTATGCAGGCATCAGATGATTCTGATTCAACTTATTATTATACATTACCTGAAAAAAAAAAGAAGTAATATCCATGGCAAGTAAACAAGTTCCCACAAAATGTATAAGTACAATCGGTCTACCTCTTATGTATATCATTGTTTGCTGAACACCATGCATTATTAAAACTGCATTGTAGAAAATGCAGAACAAAACTTAATGTAAACACACTGCACCCAACAGTCCTTTTCTGTAAACCAATTCTGTTTACTTGTTTATCTGTAATGCATAGGCACTGTTCACCCTGATGTTTAAAGACACTGAACACAAGACAGACTAACCACAGTCACGACACAATGAAGACATAATGCTTCAGTCCACCCCTATATCCTCACATCCTGGACCAGACTGCTCTTCAGTCCTCCCCACAGATAAGGAAGACAACATCAGCCACTTTCAGTGACCGTGAGGCAGCCTCTGCCAGCCGTACAGCGCTCACACAAACATAAAATGTAGAACACTGACATCACAGTAAAACTGCAGCACTGTCAAATATTGTACACAACGCACATTCAAAGATCATAGCATAAAGTTGCTCATGGAGTAACTCAGAGTTGAAATAAAACAAATGACAAGAATTCAATAATTAAAAAGTGCAATTTAACAAAGTATTTTTGCGCCAACATTTTAAAGAATCAGGTTCATTCATGGAGATCACAACAGGTAAATCTCTATGGTTTCATGTCTTCCATTACCATTACAATCCAGTCTGGGAGCACATTTGTAAGGAGTCAGTCTATGGTACATGGTACATGTCAGATAGTATTGTGCTGGCTGTTGTTTAAAGACGACGGGCAGAGAGAGAAGGGCCTGTCGGTGGTAAGACTGCTGAGTGCTCGGAGCACAGCATCAGGCATGTGATCTGCGAGCATCCTGGGACTGATCAAAATACTCCTGAAGGCCATTTCATTGGACCAGTCTGCACGGTAACGGACCTGGGAAAAACAAGATCTGAGGAAAAAGGCAGAAAGAAGTTTGGTGGTAAATCATACTCAGAATTCTCATTTCAGAGTCTGAGGCATCTTTTTGGGACTGACTGAACAATACATAGATATACACTATCAGTCAAAAGTTTGGACGCACCTTCTCATTCAATGGTTTTTCTTTATTTTTATTATTTTCTACATTGTAGATCAACACTGAAGACATCCAAACTATGAAGGAACACATATGGAATTATGCAGTAAACAAAAAAGTGTTAAACAAACCACAATATGATTTATATTTTATATTCTTCAAAGTAGCCACCTTTTGCTTTGATGATACACTTCTGGCATTCTCTCAATCAGGTTCATGAGGCAGTCACCTTGAATGGTTTTCAATTAACAGGTGTGCTTTGTCAAGAGTTAATCTGTGGAATTTCTTGCCTTCTTAATGTGTTTGAGTTGTGTTGTGCAGAGCTAGGGTTTGGACACAGTTCAATACAGTAAATAACCCTATTCAGCTACTGTTCTAATCCATATTATGGCAAGAACCACTCAGCTAAGTAAAGAGAAACGACAGTCCATCATAACTTTAAGACATGAAGATTACTTAATCCGGAAAATATCAAGAACTTTGAATGTATCCTCAAGTACAGTCGCGAAAACCATCAAACACATGATGAAACTGGCTCTCATGAGGACCACCCCAGGAAGACGAAGAGTTATCTCTGCTGCAGAGGATAAGTTCATTAGAGTTACCAGACCCAGAAACCACAAATTAACAGCCCCTCAGATTAGAGCCCACATAAATGCTTCACAGAGTCCAGACACAGACAAAGTAGCAGACACATCTCAACATCAACTGTTCAGAGGAGACTGTGTGAATCAGGCCTTCATGGTCGAATTGCTGCAAAGAAGCCACTACTGAGGAACAACAACAACAACAACAAGAGAAGTGCTTGGGCCAAGAAACACAAGGATTGGACATTAGAACAGTGGAAATCTGTACTTTGGTCTGATGAGTCCAAATTTGAGATTTTTGGTTCCATCCGCCATGTCTTTTATGAGACGCAGAAAAGGTGAGTGGATGGTTTCTACATGTGTGGTTCAAGCATGCAGGCGGAGGTGTGATGGTGTGGGGGTGCTTTGCTGATGACACTGTTGGTGCTTTATTCAAAATTCAAGGCACACTGAATCAGCATGGCTACCGCAGCATTCTGCAGCGACATGCCATCCCATCTGGTTTGCGCTAAGTGGGACCATCGTTTGTTTTTCAACAGGACAATGACCCCAAACACACCTCCAGGCTTTGTAATGGCTATCTGACCAAGAAGGAGAGTGATGGAGTGCTGCGTCAGATGACCTGGCCTCCACAATCACTCAACCTAAACCCAATTGAGATGGTTTGGAACTCCTTCAAGACTGTTGGAAAACCATTCCAGGTGACGACCTCATGAAGCTGATTGAGAGAATGCCAAGAGTGTGCAAAGCTGTCATCAAAGCAAAAGGTGGCTACTTTGCAGAATATAAAATATAAAACATATTCTGGTTTGTTTAACACTTTTTTGTTTACTGCATAATTCCATGTGTTCCTTCATAGTTTGGATGTCTTCAGTATTCAATAACAAAAATAAAGAAAAACCATTGAATGAGAAGGTGTGTCCAAACTTTTGGCTGGTAGTGTATGTATGAATATGCTTTTTGTTTTGACAACACATCCTCTGCCATCATCTTGTCAGTCAGCTCTCCTTTCTCCATGCTAAAGTGAAATGTGACTCCTGTTACTTTGTGCTGCGACTCTGCTGCTGGCCTGCTGGCGCACGGAGCAGACACCTCTGGCAGCTTGTAATGACAGTACAGACATCCCAAAAAAAAGTAAGGTATTATAATGGTATTATAGTATAGGTATTATAATATGGATATATTCTAGGAGAATGTACATTTCTTGTAAATTTGTTCTGTTTTTGTTGTTCTTGTTTATATATCGCTTTTATTCTTCTGCATATTTCTGGGACTTTGAATGGGAGCAGCTGTAACGCATGCAATTTCCCCTCGGGGATCAATAAAGTATTTCTGATTCTGATAACAGTGTCACCATTCTGTAGCTTACCGAGCATAGAGTAGTGTCAAGTTTATGCTTCAACTGTAAAATGTCCTGTCCAGTAAATCTTTTGGTTGCAGTTGTTTTTTTGTTTTTTTCGAGGAACCTAATCAAAAACGGTTATTAATTGTATGGGTTGTAAAGAAAATTAATATCATTCTTGGATTTTTTAAAATATCGATAATGTTATTCGCCTCAAACACCCTTTATCGTCCGGGTAATAGAAGCTTCCCCGACATCCTACTTCTACCTCAGCTAGAGGGCACACATTTTCCTACTCAGCTGCTCATATTAACATCAAATTTGCTGTAAAGTGAATGGAAAATTAACAAAAGACAGACCTCCGTGACGGCCCATCTTCTGTGATATGCAGAATGCGTCCAGGCAAAAAGAGAGGTAAATGTGCAGCTGTGTGGGCAGGAGAGTCATCTGACGCCAGGCTCTGATAGGATGATGAGTGTCGAATCATCAGTGACTCCTCCCCAAGCAGCGGCTGACTAAGCTCCTCCTCCCTCCTGTCATCCATCTCTGTGGGAAAGTCGTCTGGGTCTCCTCCAAACAGCTCGTACCAACACCCCTGCAGCAGGATGCGGTACTGGAAAATACAGAGAAAATGACTGACTGTGACTTAAAATACTTACCAATGGTGTCAAGGTGTAAAACTATGGTTTGTTTGTTTTTTACCTTTGGCTTACTGCAGTTGGAAACTATCTTAAGAATCTTTCTCTTCAGATCCTCCATATTAGGAATGCTCAGTCTGTACAAACAGAGTGATAGCTGATTGATTAAATACTGCAAAGGGAGAACACAACTTTAAAAGAACAGAGGCAAATGGAGCATGTGAGCTGCACTCATTTTCTCCTTCTCTGTGCCTGTAATAACAGGGCAGAGCCAAATATAGAATTGCCATCACGCACTAGTCTATAATAGTCTATGCACTACAGCACATTCATATTGGCCTATGAAGACAAGAGTCTACAGTGCTGCTAACACACAAAAATATATCTACCTTAGATGAGTCACAGTGAATATTGTCACAACAAAACTAAACTGCTACAAAGATGTAACCAGTATTAATATACGGTTACATTTATTTATTAAGACATGCTAGTTTAAAGGGGCACTATGTAGTTTTGGAAAAGAAGTTTAAACTCGGAATTTTAATATTTACAATATCAATGAGGAATAATACAAACAGAAATAGTTATTTTTTTCCATTACTGAAACAAGCTGTTCTCAGAGGAAACACATATAAAGAAAGTAAAACTAAAGTATGAAACTGGGTTTCCCTTTAAAGTCAGTTAATTCAGTCATGAAAACGAAAAGAGTTCATTTATTTAGTTTGTCAGGCAATCAATCAATGAAAATCTTTCTCTTCCAATTAGAATTCTTTCCCCAAAACTACATAGTGCACCTTTAATTAAATAATATGTTCTAACGGCTGTTAAGAATATACAGTAAAAAAGCTTTGTCTTACCTGGGAACAAGATCCTTTCCCAGTACGACCGAGACCACAAAGTCCTTGGAGTAATCAGCTAAAGCTTTACTGTACATAACAAATTGAAAAAACCCTGTTACAATGGAAGTTGTGGCCAATAATTGAGAGCGCAGAAAGTATATAAACATCACATTTTTAAGTTAGACCTGTAAAAAACACATTTGATAACAGGGCTATCTTTATCATACATCTTTATCTTATACTGGGTGTCTATGATCAAGAAATGAAAAGACATTTTCAACCTGTTCCTTAAATAAGTGTCTTTTTTAACTGTATACAATAACTGACCAGGGAATCAGTCCCGGTCTGTCCACTGTAAGCTGTTTGTACTTGCCACAGTACTACTGTATAGTTAGTATTACCTCAAGAGTCCCCCTGGTGGAGAGAACGAGTAGCACTGCAGGGTGGGGAAGGAACTGCGCAAGAGGACTGCCAGCACTGAGGCGGTGCCAGCACCCAGACTGTGACCAGTGATGACCAGTTTATACTCCTAGAAATACAGGAATGTGGAAACACATTACATACTTTGAGGATTATTATCGATGTATTACCTTTGCAAGTTTTTTTGTTATTTCGTATCAATAAATGGTTAGAAAATATATGCCAACAACATCACAATTTAATAATAAGTACTTCAGGCAAGAAATGAAATAGATAATTACCACAAAAAACATATTCCGTCAAAATAAAGTCGGCCATTAAAACAAGTTTTAAGTGGACATATTACCTCATGCTGTAAAACAGAGATAATTGCAATATTCATAGAATATTCCTCATGTAAATTAACACTTTAAAATGTATATGTAGCCTTTAAACCTCACTGGACACAGGTATTCTGTGTGTGTTTGTACCGGCTAATGGAGGAAAGCAGATTTTTTGGTGTTTTTGTGGTTTTTATTAGAAGTATTGCAAATTAGCATCATGTAGTTTTCCCTGCCTGAACTCCACCATCCATGTAAAACTTTCCCACTGATAATATCTTGTTGCTTCCAGCTATGATGGAATCACAATAAAACACAGTTATGTCTGCTGCAGCTGAAATGTAGTCTTTGACCTCTGTTACACTTCTTACCGGTGCAATGTTGAAAGCCTGGTTAAGGATGCCATCGTTGACCAGCTTCTTGTAGATATAACTTGCCGCCTGGCAAATGCCCTGCAGTAAGAGACACATGCATGTGTTGATCTCTTGGAAAACAAACACCTTAGATTATCCTACCTGAGAGTGGTGTAAACATCTACAAAGACAAGTTGAGAGTAGTGAGTTTAAAAGGACAATGACCTTGTGAGCGTAGCAGGCTCCAGACACTCCTTCTACAGGCAGGTTCTCACATTCAGCAGACAAGTCTGTCAGGACATCCTGCAAGACAGACACCGTGTGAGATAAAATAGCCTGAGAATCTGATTACCCACGTATCAGACCAAATGTCAAACGCAACAGTTTAAGGCTGCATGTAGAATATTATTTTGGTAGAGAACAAATTCCTGTGTTCAGAATCAAGGCTGGGGGACAAGATTCAGACTTGTAGACAAACATACAAAGGATTAGAATATGTTTCTTTCTTTCACCCTCATTGATTATGACTGTCACATGCGTTGATACACCCATTCAAACACCCTCACTTACGCACCACACTTTCACTTCGTACTTAAGTCTTCTTTTTTTATACAAACATTATTTTTAGTTCTTTCGAGGAGTGGCTCATGCCGTTAGAAGAACACCAACTGTGACCTATATTTATCAGTCTCTTTCATCACTCTTCTTTCAGTTATCAAGTCATCCATACAAACAGGGAAGTGATTCTGAACAGTAAGTGGAGATGGAACGAAAACAGGAAGCACTACAAATTCACAGCAGTTGTACAGAATGACTGATGAAAATGGTGACCAAAAAAACATTAAAAAAAAAAATTTTTGCGCAATTAAAAATTATATAAGAAAAGAAAAACATTTTCAAAAGGCGCAATTCACCTTCAGTGACAGTGTTCCTCTGACAGCCACCAGAACAGCCTCTCTCTTATGATCCAGAGCCACAAAGAAGGGGATCTCATAGATCTGCAACAAAAACAGTTTGCTTACATGATCCACAGAACATGGCTGAACAGTTTGAATCATTGAGACTGTTGGACAGGTGCTGACCTCTAAGGAATACAACTGAGAAGAACCTAAAATATCAACACAGTGACAACTAATAAAATGTCTACCTGGTTGTGGAAGCTGACATAGATGAAGTCTCTGTACTGCAAACCAGTGCTGAGCAGGATGGATGAAAAGTGACAACCGAGGTGGTCTCCTCCGACGATGTCATACTCACCCGCACGACTCCTACAGCTGAAACACACATTTTGATTTGGTTGTGAACTTTAATAAAACAAAGGCAACATAAGACAGTTGACCAAAGAGAGAGATACTGTCAACAATCTTGCAGTTCCGTAGCTGGGTACAGATTTTTGAGATGTAAAACAAGAAGACAAAGCCACTAAACTGTAAACATGATCTCTATTTACGCTTATGGTTTTCTTTCAATTACTGATTTCATCCTTTTGGTTCTCACTATCATATTATTACTAAGGCATCAGATTTGATAAGGCTCAATTGAGTAAAAATAAGAATTGATTAAGAATCAATTTTTTACTTCCTTATATTTCTCTGACGCTGAGATTACGTAACTTGTAGGCCAAGTTATTTGCTGTCATAAGAGCATTTGTCTTTTCTCTATAAGCAGAAGAAAATCCAACCTTTTGCATGACAAAATTTAATCTGTAGTTCACTGTTGATGCTTTTTGAGGCAGCCTATTTCTGCCCTTAGCAGCTGTTAAGGTTCTATGAAAGGTCAACGCTATGAAAGTTAACTGAAAACCTATAATCAACGATCAATTTGAAAAATTTGGGAATTGGGAATTAAATGCTATGTAATTTTTTATATAAAACTGTTACTCATCAATTAAATGTATTTCACATGAAAATAGTTTAAAAGTGTAATTCAAATAAAAAGTGTTATTGCGTCAATTTAATTGATATATTGTAATTACCACTTCTTTCTTGGACATTTCACTTGGGATGAGCTTTTATTTTGTGAACTGTCCCTTTAAACTAACCTGACTGACTCAGACAACAGTGCATCTTACCAGTCTCCACTGAGCTTGCAGGGCGCAGTAAGCAGGTTGGAGTAAATGTACAACGGCCAGCCATAAGCTGCTGCAGCAAACTGCATGCAGTGAGCTGCTTTCTCCAACTCTGTCTCCAAATCTTCTCCCTTCAAACGGTTAAAGATATACAAGCAAGCAAAAATATTAAAGAATTAGGATTTTATTTGGCAGACTTGCATGACTTAGGTGGTTTTACTCGCTGGTTTACCAATATTCCTGACTGCTCTGAGGTGTACTTACGACGGGAGAGGAAGGGCTGTGATCAATTATGACCTCTGGGTCTCTGCTTTGCTCCATCTTATCCTGCTCCTGATGCAGCAGAGCCAAACCGGCTGCTATGTCACTGGGGACCAGGTCTGTGTCCTGTAACACAAACACACAAACACACACACACACACACACACACACACACAGTTTGTTTTAGTTTTTCTTGATTTTTACTATGATCTTATCACAAACCCACGAACTGCCAGATCGAAAGCAAAGGAAGAGAAGGTGTCCCTTACAGAGAAGAATCCGCTGAAGAGCTGTGCGATGCTGGAGAACGCTGCACGGTGACTTTCGTCCTGCGGCAGACAGCAGCACAGGAGTCGCAGCCTGCTCTCCCACACTTTGACGGCCAGGGAGCGAGCTGTGAAGAGGAACTGGGCGCCCTCGTTGCTCTGCATATCTTGTACTCCCAGTGGCTCCATGGCAGCAGGCTGAGGACGGGGGTTGCCCAATGGGTCAAACACAAATACCACGCCTACTGCAGTGAAAAGCAGGATGATCCAGCTGTTGTGACACAAAAAGAAAAATGATGGATCATAACAGCTCTTTGACAAATTATAAACTGTGACCTCATAGCCTTAAATAACCTACCTAGCAACCACTGCTGCAATGACAGCAACCACTGTGGCAGGATCGCAGCCTTGGCTGTCATCAGACACCCAGACAGCTCCCAAACAGGCCCACACCAGCTCAGGGAGGTACAGGAGAGCTCGCAGGTACACCAGTGCAGGGATAGAGCGCCGGGGGCCAGGGTTCGTAATGGTACCTGAGAAACGAGCACAGAAACGAGAGTAATTAATAAAAAATATACCCTTGCTTTGCACTTGTGAAAGGGAAATGTTTAATTAGCTGTACTACAGTAGTAGATAATGATGGCACAAAAAACTTGTTCCATCAGAGTATCAGGGAACCCCTCAAGCAAGGCCCTGAAAAAGAGCTGCAAAGATAAGTCGATTCATCAATTTTTGGATCAAAAGAAAATGAATGCCAGCTCTTTTGATAATTGATTCATCGTTTTAGTCATTTTTCAAGTAAAAATGTCAAATGTTTGCTGGGTCCAGCTTCTTAATGTAAGGATTTGCTGCTTTTCTTTGTCATTCATAAATTACAGTAAATGAAGAGTGACTGGGTTTTGGACAGTTGGCTAGAGAAACAAAGCAATCTGAAGATGTCGCTTTGGGCTCTGGAAAATTGTGATGAGAGCTTTTCACATTTTTTTGTTTTTACATTTTATAGACAAATGAATCAATCAATACGAAATAATCTGCAGATTAATTTATTATGAAAATTATCCTCAGTCGAAGCCCAACACTGAAATGCAAATTTTAAGTTGCCTAAGAATACCATCAATGGGATGTCTCATTAAATTGCAAAAAAATACAACAAAAAAACACTATATAAAATATGACAACTTGTCAGCCTGCAATGGATACTATCCTATACTATATACTACATTCAGCCTTTTGCAAGTTTATAACTGTTTTCAATATTAAGGACGGCAAATGTGTACATGTTGCTGTAATAATTTTCACCGTTGATTAATCTGTCAATTATTTTCTCAATTAGTTGATTAGTTATTTGGTCTATTAAACACCAGAAAATAGTGAAAAATGTTGATCAGTGTTTCTCAAAGCCCTAGATGACATCCACAAATGTCTTGTTTTTGTCCACATCCTAAAGATATTTAGTTTGCTGTGATGGAGGAGTAAAGAACCCAGGACACTATCTCATTTAAGCGGCTAAAGAGTCCAACTCTGTGAACGGTGTTGTGTAGGCAGCAACTGTCTTGCAAACTTCTTGTATTGCATTTTGCAGACAACCTGTATTTTGACACATTTGCTGCTGTGACCAAAAAAGACACCCAGGTTATTCATGTCTGATCATCCTTATGTATTGCGCAAACTGAATTTTAAGTGGTATGTGACCTGATAAACCACAAATGATTTACCTCGAGCACTGACATAGACAATAGCCAGTAGTGACAGGATGATGAGCGCCAGTACAACCAATAGTCCAACCAGATAGCTGTGAAGTACTCCTTTCCCATTACAGTCAAAATGACCCTTGTGGTAGGTGTACAGGATCATGGTGCCAATCCACCTGAGGAGTAAACAACAGTAGAGAATGACAAGAGCAGAGTCAATGAATGTTATTATGTAGCTGGACATCAGGTGTCCTGAGTCTACAGTGAGTAATTGCCACTTATGAAGGTAAAAACATACCAAAGTACACGGACAAATAGTTCGAAGCAGCCGGGGAGAACAAGGTCGTCACTGGCGATCCCCCACCGCCGACCAAACACCACGAGTCCAGGCATTTTGCAAGTTGACAAGCCCAAATATCTCTTTTGTGGCAAATAATCTTCTCACCACTACAAAGTGGACAGGATTCTCTGGAACAATGGACACTTCAAGCCATGCATGTCTCCACTGCCAAAGCAGCAGTTACAGTGGCAGGAAACGAGCTTGACCCGTTGTCGTCACATAATAACGTACTCTCCTGCGTTGCCAAATGAATACAGGTTACCAAATGGTTTTGCCTATGTTAGCTAGCTACACGATAACGTCAAGCTGAGTAATCAAGGAAATGTGTACCCATCGATGTGACCTAACTCGTTAGCCAGGAACGCCCAAGTAAAATTTATCTCATAGACAGTGTTGCGGTTTGCGATATATCAACGCACAGCTTGCCAAACATTAACGACAGCCAGTAGAATCATTGCGTGACAAGCGTAAGCTAACGTTACTAACACGACAGCTAGCTAAAAATACTCTGAACGATTCCGTAAAAATTAGAACGAATCCCGTACGTCAACCGCTAATATTGTTTAGTTAGTCGTATCAATATTTTGCTTTATAACGAACGTTACCTATTCATCTCAGAAGTGTAGGTAACATCGATCATAGCCAAATGTAGAAAGCTGGTTTGTTTTGTTATGCTCCAGAACGAGCAGTGTCCGCCCACCAATGGTACACTATTGCAACAGAGGCTAGTGTACAGGGGTTCCGGTATCCCTTTCTTCCTCTAATAAAAGCGCCCCTCTTACCAAATGCCACTTAGTTTTGTACACGGCTTTTGTGAACTATACTGTTCACTTATTTTTGCTACGATGTATTGTTCACAAAACAGCAATTTAATGTAGCTATATCACAAAAACGTCATAATCTCTAAAGTTTCATGTAAATCTCAATGGGTTCCATGGTGTAATGGTTAGCACTCTGGACTCTGAATCCAGCGATCCGAGTTCAAATCTCGGTGGAACCTATCTGTGTATTTTTTCTTTCACATCTATATACAAATGTAATAATGTGTAACACTACGTGTGTTTGTGTGTTTGTCCATGTCAGCGTGCACTCAAAAAATACGAGCAGAGTAGGTAACATCAGCATCTACGTCACGTGGCAATAACGACGTCAGTCCAACATGGCGGCGCACATAGCACGACGTCCTTATTTATTTTGTTGTAGAGCAGTAGTAAATGTTATTTCACAGCATGTCAAACCAAGGAGTGTTGAAATAACAGACATATACAGCGCTTTGCAGCCGAGAGCTGGTTACGGGACTCGAGGGACAGACAACTCACAGGTTAGTTGCATAACACAAGTGCAACTATAATTCTAAGGCGTTTCACCTCTCATGCAAGAGGCTTGTTCAGTTCAGTTCAGTGAACTGAACAAGCCTCTTGCATGAGAGGTAAAATGTCTTCAAGAAACTGAAAGACCACACTTATGATAATTGTGTTGACTTCAATACAACCGACACTGCAGTCTGGCCCCAAAGCAAGATCGAGCAATGTAATGACCATTCCTTGTATTATACCAGGATGTGCTTACTTCAAATACAAGCAGTACTAAGCTATTACCTTTTCAAAATGACCTCCAGAGGTCATTGTTGTGGCAATGTGGTCAGAATTGTGAATGTAGTTTGCTGTGACATCCTCAAGCAAAGCAATACATTCATAAAATGGCTGATGATGTCTGATTTATTTAATGTTTTCTTTTTTCAGGACACCCAAGTGCACATTCCAATCGGTAAATATACACGTCTATGTTTGCCAAAGCAGAATTGGAAAGTATTTTCATCCACTTTTTATATTTTTCTATAATATACACTGCTCAAAAAAAATGAAGGGAACTCTGAATTGTCACAGTATAACACCAAGTTAGTTAAACTTCAGGGATATCAGTCTGTCTATTTAGGAAGCACAAGTGAATCAGCTTCACCTCCTTTGGTGTAAATTAAAGTGACAACAGGTGCAATGGAGAGGCAAATGCAAAACAACCCCCCAAAAGTAAATGGTTTTGCATCCGGTGGCCACAGACAGTTGCTCTCTCCTTATCCTTCCTGACTGGTTCTTCTCTAGTTTTGTGTTCTGCTAGTGTCCTTGTCACTACTGGTAGCATGAGGTGATACCTGCAGCCCAATCAGGTCGCACAGGTAGTCCAGCTCCTCCAGGATGGCACATCCATATGTGCCCTGGACAGGGCCGTAGAAGGGCATCAACCCAGCAGCAGGACTGGTATCTGCTCATTTGTGTAAGGAGGAACAGGAGGAACACTGCCAGAGCCCTGCAAAATGACCTCCAGCAGGCTACTGATGTGTATGTTTTGGACCAAACTGTCAGAAACAGACTCCATGAGGGTGCAATGAGGGCCTGAATTCCTCTAGTGGGACCTGTTCTCACTGCCCAGCACCGTGCAGCTTGATTGGAATTCACGAGAGAACACCAGAATTGTCGGGTCCACTATTGGCGGCATGTTCTCTTCTCAGATGAGAGCAGGTTCACACTGAGCACATGTGACTGGTGTGAAAGAGTCTGGGGACACTGTGCTGAACATTATGCTGCCTGTAACATCATCCAACATGACCGGTTTGGCTGTAGGTCAGAAACATTGTGTGGGGAGGCATATCCTTGGAGGGTCGCACAGACCTCCATGTCATAGCCAACAGTACACTGACTGCTGTTAGGCACCAGCATGAAATCCTCAGAGCGATTGTCAGACCTCAGGCAGTGGGCCCTGGGTTCCTCCTGGTGCAGGACAATGCCCGGCCTCATGTGGCAGAGTGTGTAGGCAGTTCCTGGATGATGAGGCCCTCTCATTCTCCTGACCTAAATCCAACTTTGTGCCTATGGGACATTATGTATCTGTGCATCCAACGCCAGCAAGTACTGCCACAGGCTGTTCAGGAGCTCACTGATCCAGGTCTGGGAGGAGATCCCCCAGGACACCGTCAGCTGACTCATCAGGAGCATGCCCAGATGTTGTCAGGAGTGCACATAGGCACTCGGGGGCCATACACACTACTGAGTCACATTATGAGTTGCTCTGATAAAATTCAGCCTGTGATTTCAATTTTTTACTGTGATTTTCGGTGTGTTTTGAATCCAGCCCTCAGTGGGTTGATGATTTTGGTTTCCATTGACCGTTGTTACGTTATTTTGTTCTCAACAAATTATACAATGTACATCAGTGAAGATTTTCAACTTGAATAATTCGATCATCAAGGTCTGATGTGTGATTAAAGTGTTCCCTTAACTTTTTGAGCAATGTATTTCAACTCCTGTTGTCTCCTAGGACGTCTGACAGTATCTTACAGCAGAAGCAGTGGTCCTGGTGGTCAGCACGTCAATAAAGGTGGCCAAAGTTTACCTTTATTATTCAAAAAAATGTTCCTCTGTTGAAAAGAGCATGTATTTCAAAGTGACAAGTAACTCTCGACATCTTGAACAATGCTTTAATTTGTTTTTTCATATACATTATATTCCTTTTCTTTGATGATATCTCAATCCAAAGTCAGCACAAAGGCAGAAGTCCGTTTCCATGTACACACAGCAGACTGGATCCCAGAAGATGTTCGACGGAAGATCTTTGAAAAGGTTTGTTTTCAAATCCGGTGGAATCAGGATAAAAGCCTGAATAGTTTAGTACAAGTACACAGTTGTAGTTCTCAAAGTTTGTATTTTACAGTTTTCTCCCTAAGGACCATTACATTGTCAACAGAAAAGCAGTGCATTTAGTATTTGAATGACCTCTGCATATGCTGATTTTTGTCATCTTGAAACTGTAGCCTAAACAACTGCACTGTTTTTTTGGCTTTGTGGCACAGAACAAAAACCGCATCAATAAGGCCGGAGAGCTGCTGGTGACCTCGGAGCTGGGCAGGAGTCAGCAGAGAAACCTGTCAGATTGTATCCAGAAGATTTCTGCCATTATAGCTGAGGCCAGTGAGAAGCCACATGAACCGACAGCAGAAGACATAGCTCTCAGGGAGGACAGGTATTACTAGAAGTAGCTGTAGTAGAGCACAATTTGTTTCTATCCATCTCGATTATAAATGTGCCTCATGTGTGTCTGATGTGAAATATGTTGTGCAGGTTAGAGAGAAGAAACAAGGAGAGACTCCACCAGAAGAAGATCCATTCAGCGATCAAAAAGAGCAGACAAGTGGATTTTGACTGATTGATTGATTGCTACTTTTCTACCTCCCATGATTGTATTGTCAATAATTACGTATCATTTGTATGTGTAGTGTTTATTATTTTGTCTTTAGTTTTCTGAAGAATAAACGTTTTACTTTTTTACTAAATATACAAAGTGTTAAATGTGTCTGATTCTGTGTGTTTTTGCTGTATTTCCACTGTGAACATATTTATCATACCTGCTTTATTTTTATAGCTGTTATACAAAAAAATCTGAGGGGTTACAAAGACTATGGTGGCAACGTTTTTGCCCATATACCTGTCTTCCTATCAAACTCTCTAAACTCACCCAGCTCACTGTGCCAGCAGCAGGTGAGGTTGGGGAAAACATATTCAGGAGCAGGACAATCAGCACTGGCAGGACTCAGGGATGTGTGCTATGCAGACGTACATATACTGTACAAACCCACCTACTTAATGTATTTTATATTTATTCCTCTACAGTATTTGTATACAAGTAACAGAAACACTGTTTTGCTGGACATTGTTGCTTTTCACATATACACATATCTTTTTCACCTATTTGTATTTACATAATAGTTCTATGTTTATTTTTAACCATCATAGTTCAGCTTTGTTGTCATAGTTTTTCAGCTCTATGTCTCGCTGCTGGAAATGTGTGCATGTACACTGAGAGCAACGTAGAACCTCCTTGCATGTGTACATACATACAATACATTGTCAATGTACAATACATTTTAAATAACTCCGTGTCTGCTGTGGAAACCTTCAGGTTTCTGGGATCTTCCATCTCCCAGGACCTAAAGTGGTCTCTCAACGTAGACTCCATAATCAAAAAGGCCCAGCAGAGGATGTACTTCCTGCGTCAGCTCAGGAAGTTCAACTTGCCCCAGGAGCTGCTGATCCAGTTCTACACAGCAATAGTTCAGTCTGTTCTCTGCACCTCCATCACCGTCTGGTTTGGATCAGCCACCAAACAGGACAGGAAAAGACTGACACGGACTATAAGGACTGCAGAAAAAATCATTGGTGCTAAACTACCCACCATCCAGGCCCTATACTCATCCAGAGTCAGGAAACGGGCAGGAAACATCTCTGCAGACCCATCACACCCCGGACACAATCTGTTTGAACTTCTCCCCTCCGGCAGGCGCTACAGAACACTGTTCGCCAAAACAACCAGACACAAGAACAGTTTCTTCCCCCAGGCCGTCGCACTGATGAACACTTGATCAGTCACCCAGTGTCAGTAACCCCCCTGACTCCAAAACCATCCACTCATAGTCTTTACATTTACAGACCAAATTGCACTTTATATGTATATATATATATATATATATATATATATATATATATATATATATATATATATATATATATATATATTTCTACCTGTACATAATTGAACAACATATATCCACACTGTAAATAATATAATATAAATATACTTAAATATATATTTATATATTTATAATAGTCCGGACTTCTGAACACTTTTTAACTTACTGTTCTTTGTTGTTCTTGTTCCTTCTAGTTGAATGTTGTTATGTTTGTTTATGTTCATGTTTATGTCTATGTACATTGTGTGCGAAGAAAAACCAAGTCAAATTCCTTGTTTGTGTTTCACATACTTGGCCAATAAAGCTGATTCTGATTCTGATTCTGATTCTGATTGTCTGTAAAGTTGATTCTAATTCTAGGATTAAGTATGTATTAAAGTATGATGGAATCAATGACTGGCAATATTCCTATTCAGGTGACACTGGTGTTAAAACAGAAATTACCGATAGGATGAGTAGAGAAGTACAAAATAGTGCAGGATTGAAGCAGTAATTCTAATTAACAATCGTGTTTGTACAAGGTTGTCAGTATAGTGACAGACAAAATGAAAACGTATAGCAGAGGATGGTTTCGATCCATCGACCTCTGGGTTATGGGCCCAGCACGCTTCCGCTGCGCCACTCTGCTTCCACAATTTCCAGAGACCTGATCTCAATTTGAATGGTCATTTCGGACTGTTTGAAGAAAGTTGAACACATTTTTGTTACATTGAGCGCACCGCTTCATTAACTTACAATAGAGATCAATATTCTTAAGTATACGCTATTTTTAAAATACTTCATCCTTGCCTTTAGACAGCTCTTATCCACAAGGAACTGAAGCTGTTGACATCCATACTGTCTCGAAAATCGCCAGACAGAACACGGGAGTTGCTAATCTACGGCTTCCTCGATTGGTTAGTTTGTTTGTGTTGAGCACCGCGTTAAAACATCCAAAAAATATTCAAAAATCCAAATCAACACTTCAAGTTTCGCAGTCATTGACTTTGTTGTAACGCATTTGCCGACTGTTCTTTCTGTAGGGTGTGGCCATTTCTGTGACAATTAAATGTAGCTAACATTAGCTATCCTAGCTAACAGTAGCTATCCTAGCTATGTTAGCACAATGACAGTGTTGATTGGCTAAATAAAGATTGCTATCTTGATGTTTCTTATAACGATGCATATGACAAGATACAGCTAACTATTGCTGCTTGCCACAAAAGCCACAGCTACCGTGTACGAACGGTAAAAACCTGACATCCGCAAAAGACGACCACGAAGGGACTCGAACCCTCAATCTTCTGATCCGAAGTCAGACGCCTTATCCATTAGGCCACGCGGTCGGATTGACTTCATAGCAACCGTGATCTCTACAAATACCTATAGTACTAACGAAATATGGCAATAACACAGCTCTGCTCTCTTCCTCAGAGATAGACCTGCCCCTTACGTCACTTCGAAATTGTGGCTGTAAAGGTGGGCAAAGAGGTATGTAGTTAATGGTTGTTATTTGTATTTTTTTTTATAATTTTTATTCTTTTTTTTCCCATTAAATACAGTAAAGACGACAACACAAGTACCTTCTTTCAATGCTTTATTAACAAGGTTAAACAGGTCTTAGTTCAGTAATGATATGAACTAATACCAGAGCAGACTAAACTTTAATGCCAATATCTTATCTACTAATAATGCACACATTTAAACTGGATAATATAAGTAAGGCAATTAAATAGTTTTATTCTGACAATTTGTTAGTGACATTCACATATAGGCACTGAAAAAGTAAAAAAAAAAAAAAAAAAAAAGTTAAAAAGAAAAGAAGAACATTCACACAGAAATAAATACACAGATACGGTTTCATATTAGCTATTCTAAATATGCAAAAGATGAGGCATCAGACATTTTCAAGTGCAATAGGTAAGACATTACAGTACAAAAACCCCATGAGCCTTTAAATAAGATAACAGGCTCTGGATTGGCATTGTTTTGTCTACGCTAATACATATTCCTCCCTCCTCATGCTAGAATCATTCTAATAGACATGAGCATAGACCTCAAATGCACTCCATACACCACAATTGCTGCAACAGTAACTTAACCTTAACTTCATAACACAATTTCTCTCTGATTTCAATACCAGGTTACAGCCAAACATCCATCCTTCCCTCCTTTTACACACAATAGCCTCAAACACGAGTGTAGGGTCCCTCTGGTGCGAGCTGTGCCACATGTGAAAGGTTTTAAGCTTTGCTATGTCTTCAACTTTGCTGAAGAGTCAGATATAAAATTAGCTGTAATAACATTCATTATAACAAAGGTTTATACATAGGAGGTACCCAGAAAAAAGGCATAGGTAGGCTATATAATATTGTGAAAAAGGGTGCAATATGTTTGCAGGTTAGTTTTATAGTTTGGTAAGACTGCTAGGTGTTAGACAAAGCCCTGGTTTGAAGCCTTATACTGGTTACAGTTTGACTATACAGTGTCTGTCTAGCTGTAATTAAAGGAAAATACTCTCAACACTTGTATAAAAAAAAGCTTTGAAGAATATTTTATTCATCATAGTCCGGTAGCTGTCCAGACCGGACCAATTTCTTTGAAAAGGATCCACATCCCCGTGTGTTTTTAATGTCCATGCTGTCTCCATTCAGTGGCCTTTTTAACAATCCAAATGTCAATCAACAGTTATGCCTCTTTCATGCCTTTTTGCTATTTGTTAGATAGACACAAAACGATTCCCCCAGCAAACAGAAATGCTTATACTGTATACAGTATGGTGCAAAACCCATTATTAGACATCTCAACATTTTTATATTCTGTATGACGAGCGTCCATAATGCCCAGAAAATGGTGAAAATAACAATCTGCAGAGACAGCAGCTCTTCAGCCTTTAGTGGGATCATATATAGCCTATATTGTAGATGTCACTCACTACTATGAAATAATAATCCTTCCTATATCTCATTGAACAATGTTATTTTTGTCCTAACGGGCAAATAAAGTAACACTTCTCATAAGAGAGATGAACTGACTTAACACCGTGCAGGGAGAAGATATTTATTTTATGAATGTAAATTGAGTTTCCAGTCTGGGCTCCTTTCCTGAAGCTGTACAGTTAGCATCCTTTTTTCACTTCAACTCCAAAGGCATCTGAGCACCAAGCAGCATGTAAGCACAAGCCTTCAAGTGTATTAGTTCACCATTTTGCAGCATTTTGCAAAACAACCATATTTGCTTTCTTGTCAACAGTTAGAAGAAAATGTTGACACCATACTTTTAATTTACGCTATATAAGAAGCTAACATCAGGAGCAGCCAGTTAGCTTGCTTAGCTAAAGACAGAATGCAAACAGCTAGCCTGACTCTGCCCAAGGCAAAAAATCTGCCAATAACCCTAGCTAATTAACATGTTATATCCTGTCTGGTTAATTTATTTTAAAAAAACACAACTTGTCAATGTCAACAGTGTCAGGCTAGCAGCTTCCCTGTTTTCAGTCTTTAAGCTAAGCTAGGCTAACTGGCTGCTGGCTGTAGCGCCATATTTACTTTACTTTAGCCCTTTTATCCAACTGTTAGGAAAGAAGCTCTTCCTCAAGATCTCTAGATAAAAGGGCGAGGCACTGCAAACTTTAAAAAGTAGTAGTAAGGTCAAACACAGAGTGAATTAGATGTGAATCCAGACTAAAGGCTTATTTAAATTTTGAGCAGTGTTAATTTCTTTAGCGATATGGGATGGCAATTGATAGCACCTGGAGTTTACTCTAGAGACAGACAGCACTGTGGCCTGAGAGGATCAATCTCACTTTTTTTACTGCAATTATACAAATGTTAGTAGTCCATTATAATTAACCTTACAGCTACAGTTCCTGTTACTATTAGATTTCCACACGTTTTCATCAGAGATGCAAGTTTGTCAATGTTTTTTGTGAAGCTTTAACATTTAGTGCATTTGTGAGGCTCATGGGAGGCCTATTGCTTTTACTGTGTTATTGTGGTATATGCCTAATGTAGTAAGGCAGTGAAGCCAGTATATATTTAGGATTATTACATAAAAGGATATGAGGGGGGTGAACTGGCTCTTATCGAACCATGGTTTATATATATGACTTCTGCTAATATTGAAAATAGATCACATGCTAATCAGATCCTCCTGTATGCGAGAAGGTTTCAATTCTGGATGAAAACTTTGCACTCCGAGTTGACTGCGACTGAGCTTCACTGTACTTGGATTTAGCAGTTTTTGAAATAGCACCCTCTATAAGAATCTTTAGACCAAGACCCCTTTCACAAACACCAGTACTTAACACTAAAATAGCACATATTCATATTCTAGAGCCAATCAGTGCACCATTACTGTTTACTAGGTTTACTAGATTTGCCAGATTTGCCAGACTTGCTAGCCTTAGCAGCTTTGGTAGCTTTGATGTCCATCTTGGTCTTCTGGATACGAGAGAAGATCTCCTTAAAAAGCGCTTTGTACTCTGGAGTGTTCTGTCCCAGCCTCTTATCCACAGCCTCCACCTGCTTGCTGATGCTCTCAATGGCCTCGGGGGTGGAGGGCGACTGGGTGGGCGTAGGAGGAGGCGCCGGGGTTGGCCCCATAGCACAGTCTTTCATGGATGGGTCTCGAGAAACGGGTCTGGAAGTCTGGACACCGGTGTGGCACAGGCTCTCCTCGTGGCGTCTACACTTCCCTAACAACTCCTCATATTTCTCCAGTAAGGCGTGGTACTGCTCATCCACTTCCCTGAGGATAGACATCCCCCGCTTCCTCACGCTGTTGGCGTGGAGAGCATAGCTGCCTCTTCTGCGGCCAGACGCGTCGCGGGCTACGATTGCGTTGAGCGCTGTGTCGCTGCAACTTTTCCTCACGGGGCTGGAATCGGGGAGAGTCTCTCCACCAACACCTCCTCCGCCTTGAGTTTCTTCCCTCACACCTCCTCCTGTCTCGCCACCTTCCACTTCCAGGAAGGTGTCAGTCTCTGGGGTACTGTTGAGGACGGTCTGAGTGAGAGTCACACCGTCGTCCTCGCTGCTCAGCAGGAAAGTCCTCGCCCGACGTAGCTGCTGCAGCTCCTGCAGCTCCACCTCCAACTCCCGCACCCTCCCCTGGCAGCTCTCAGCATCCTAAGACCAAAGACAAACAATTTTTACAATGAGATCTGACGGTTCTTTTGATTTTGATCACCAAATGCAACGTCCAATTCAAATTCAGAGGTGTAAGATACATCTTGTCAGTCTTCAAGCTATGCAATTGTGGCCGAACACAGTGGTTGAATCAATCAGCGTCCTAGAATAACTACTGTCAGCTACGGGTGTGGTTTAGGTGTAACAACCAGTGAGAGAAGCATCTGTTTGTTTAAAAACAACAATGGCAGCTTCTCAAGAGGTTAATGTAGCTGCTATAGCAGACAGATATAGCAGATAGCAGAAAGCTCAACTCTGGTAAGACTTTGGTTTACCAATGGGCACTGCTGGTGGTAGCTCGCTCCTACTGTTGATCTGATTGGCTGAAGTTAGCCCATGATATACGGAGATAGACAGATGGTTCGTCCAATCATCTGCCAAGTGTCTGCCCTTTTCCAAACAGTTTCTAGCACGGCCTTCCCCGATCTTTCTGAATACAGAACCATCTGGTGCATTTGGTTCCCATCCTAGGCCAAGGGTACTGTTGCATGTTACAGATATAATCATAAGGCTGTGATATTGTGTTCCATTCTGGACCTTACCTGGACTCGAGTCTGCAGCCTGGAGAATTCAGCAATTAAGAGGTTGCACTCCCTCTCCACACCCTCTCTACGCCCCCTCTCAGTCCGGACGGCCGCTCGTAGGGCCGACACCGCCTCTCTCAGATGCTGGTTCTCCTCTTCCATCGGTGGAGGTTTTACATCCACGGAAAAACTCTCCGCCCTGCCCACTACAAACTCATCCTCATACCTGACAACATGACACAGAAATAGTGATGACTGGTAGTATACAGTGTTTCATTGTAAGGATGACTTGTCACCTGCTCTCCTCTTTTACAGACTGTGGACAAGAGAAGAAGAACCTGGGTGCTGTGCAAAGCTCCCTAAGGCAGGGGAAGGAGTGGATGGTCTTGCGTCTTTCCCTCTTCTCCCTCCTGACTCGGAGCTGCTCCATAGAGTGAAGCTGCTCCACCTGCCCTGAGAGAGACTCCACCTGGTTCTGCAAAGTCTCAATGGTCCCTGTTAACCTGGTTCAGGAAGAAGGGTAAATGTTAAAGGAGTAAAGCAGGAGGATGAAGGGACAGAGAAAAGAAAACTTTAGTCCCGGTCACCTCTCTATTTTTTGCTGTGAGGCCTTGCTGTCGATCACCAAAGTGTGGTTGGTGCGTTCCAGCTCTCTGGCGGTCCCATCCAGCTGCTCATACACTTTGGCATGTTGCTCGTTCATGTCCCGAAGGACCTCCAGCTGCTTTGATAGGTACTAAGGGACAAACACATAAACATGCCTGTTGTTACAAACCCCTACTGTATACGCATACAATGTATACATATAGTCATACATAGCAGGACATTCAGATATTTAACAGCAGCAGGGGAGCAGCACGAGCTCTCAGTGGCTGTCCCAAGAATTTGGCTGTACTTTCTTTTAATGTACTGTTTGTGATTGAGTTTGTGTAATATGATGAAGTGACCCAGAGCAACCACTAAATGGACCTTGAGATTTGAGATGAGATTGTCAACTGTACTTAATTCAATTTGTGAATTCCTCTTTGCCTCCCAACCTGCCTCGATTAGGACAAGTTCTTGACATATTTGGCAGGACTCACACATACCTCGATCTCTTGCACTTGCTCTTCATTAGTGATATACATCTGCTGCAGGGAGTCCTCAAGCTCTTTGTTCCTCTCCAGCAGAGTCTTTCCCAGCTCAGCCGCCAAGTGGAGGTCTAGAAAATTGGAAAGAAATTAAGAAAGGCATGAAGAAGTAAGTCATAAATCCAGAAATAGAGATGACTGAGGACTGAGGAAGAAAGATAAGGGGGATTTAATCTTGAAGAAAAAGACGTAATGCAGCCATACAATTTAGATTACACCCACTGTCACAATTAATGGAGCACTTGGTTCTATTTTAGACAAGGTTATAACAGGGTCTGGAACAGAATGATCAGAGGGCCCATCATGTCGTCACAGTCTGCACTCAACCATTTCAATTATAGAGAGGGGGGGAGCAGGAGGACAGAGACAGTACTTCTCCCTGCAGGTCCTTTTCTCTCCGCTGAGAAGGTCAGAGATTGGTGCCAAGATTATTTGGAGACACCTCTCCACTGAGATTAGAACAGAAATACGATGGAATTCAATTCAATTCAGAAGCTGGGATGTAGGAGACTACGGCAGGAAAATTCACATGTATGTGTTGAACAAAAGTGTGCTGATATAGAATTTCTTCCATTGATCACAAAAACAAAGCATGTTCGACACCAGCCATCGCTTTACTTTTATTTCACCATGCTCTACTGTATGTTTTTGCACTTCCAGACCTCAAAAGTTAGATGAGTCACTGTCACCATTCGTTATTCTAACTGTGCTCTGACTCAGTGGTATTGATGGCCCACATTGTTGGGTCTGACTCAGCAAGATGTGGTTTGCGACCTTTCAGAGAGAAAGTGGAGGACTAAACTAAGCAGCCAATAAAGTCATCTCTCATGTACTCCTGGCTCCGTCTTTAATAATTAATAGTTATCACTGGGACGGATGCCAACTCCTGACCGGCATCACTGCAACATTTAGCTATCAGCACAGCTGTGCCATGTTGGAATGGAGTAAATAGAGAAATCACACACTCAACCAGAATATATTTACTGAGAATGTGCAGGTACTGCAACAGAGGTAAAAAGTGAATCATTGTCGGATTAGTGCCCAAAAAAAGGTTGACTAATTCATTACTTGATCAACAGAATGGATCAAAAACGATTTTGAATATGAATATAAAACAGAATTATTTGTAATCAAAATAATCATTATCCTCCAACTCTGCTGTTCCCCTCAGCTCTATGGAGAGTTCTAGCATCTTATAGCTCATTGTTTTGGTTTGACAACCTGATACTTGACTGCTTCGGTTCACTCTAACCACTGTTATAGTTTCTCCAGTTGCAGAAAGCTGCGAAAAAGCTCTGATAAATCCACTCTACACTGGCTGCCTACCCCTCAACAGCAGATAGACAAATTAAGGAGATGGTGGAGACCAAAAGAGAGAATATTGGAATATTAAATTCACCAGGTGGCCAGAAACATGACTCCAAATTAATGCTTATGTTGCTCCATATCTGCTGGATGTTTAAATAAGCAACTGAATAAGTTGGTAACATGTCAGTACTGTGTTTACAGCTTGTTATGCCACGATCAAGTGGCCAAAAACTAGGGAATATAGGTTTAAAGCTCTCAAAAGAAATGCAATTACATATTCAATTGGAATGATTTTTAGCTAATCACGAATACTGTATTGTTAATGGCATATATCTAATTTTATCCAATTTCAACATTGCTTTTAGCCTCATAAATCCATTGTAAGTTAGCCCTAAGTCACTGCATGTTTTGAAGCCATGTTCCTCTTCTACCTGGCAGTCCCATTCTCACCAGCTTCCATTAGACTAATGAGAGGTAAGCTAAGCATACATTTGCCAACAGCTCCATGTGGACTAATTCACACACTTCCCTCTGTGCTGATAGCTTAATGAATTCCTGCCGTAAGCAGCAGCACGTTGTTATTAACACATTCACTATATCAACTGTATAAGATAATATGTTAGTGATGTGTTTACGCTTGTTGCACTGCCCTGAGTGGCCATAACATGAACTAATGCTAGTTTAAAGTAGATATCTTTTAAAAACTTGGTGTCTGTGATTTCATTTTTTATTTTTTTTCTTCAATAAAAACCCTCAGATACACAAAAAGTTATTTGTTTGAAATATGCTGAGGATGAATTGTGTAGTTAGCATTAGCAGTGTTGTTAGCAGTGCTAACAACACTGTGCCACCATTTCTTCAACATAAACCAATCTAGTGTATTATCATGCACTAACATCTTTCTCTCATGAACTAAAACAAATTGTATAGGTAGACTATATGGCTAAAGACTTCTGACAAGCTCTTTAAATCTTTGCCTTTATGGACAAATCTGACGCATCTAGATCAAATTCCAGCAAGAAAACCAGGCGACAGAAACACTGTGTTAGTGTCCAGATTCAGATGTTGATCTCTCTTTGGCTGCCACAGAGGGAATGTCAGCTCTCCGCAGCCAAAAGCCTCAGTGAAAGGAGAATACAGGAGGAGAAGGAAGACAGCCAATCGTTAAAACTCACTGCGCTAACTTAGATGGGATAAGCCCTGTGCATACTTGCCATAGATCACAGACCTGAGGCTTGACTCGCACAAGATGAAACCACTCAGGCCGGAACTCCATCATAATCACATCATTTATGACAGATACATTTCCTGCATGCTTCAGAAAACCAGCTGCAACCAGTTAGGAGTGTGTTTGTGAGTTCAGAGAACCCTGCTGCACTTTTCACACAGCAATTATTTGAATTATATAAATGTCTTCTTTAGACACTGAATCTGTTTTTTTGCAGCTCATGGCCGTGTGCGCATGTTGACAGGCATACTCAGTCCGTGTTGTATGTGGTGATCTCTTCCACAGACGGTGCTGTTTTGATAGGTGAATATCACCCATGAGGTTTACTGGAATGTGGAAAACAAGACTTCTCCTACTCCTCCTCTTTTCCTGAGTTGCAGACTCAAATTCTTAACAAAAAAGGTTCAAGACATATTCAGTGGCAAGACATACACTTGTATAGCAGACGCTGAACTGACTTAATGAATGATTTGGCATATACAAACACTTAGTGAGCTGTAACATGAGCATTTAAACAGTTGAGGAACCCTTTGATCACATTTACTGTAGGTCAAGCCAACAAGCCTTCAGTCTCAGCTGGTAGAGCCACGTATTTTCAACTGGCCTTGGGCCATTAGAGGCTCTGGCTAACACACAATAGGCCCAAACAAAGACGCATCCAAATAAGATGTCTGCAGCCCTCCTGTTTTTCAGCTTTCAGAATTGTAATGTCAGCTGTAACTGCTTCATAACATCTCTTACATTCCACAGGGGCACTCCGCTTTCCAAGTTCCACATCTGCTAAATGTCCATGCAAATGAAGAGCTATCTCTCAAATGACTTCAGGGAGGAGTTCAACTCTTTGGGAAATAAGCTTATCAGCTCTCTTGCCAAGAAGACTTATACCACTCTAATGTGTTTACATTATATTATGAAGCTACAGCCAGTTCCCTTAGCTTCACTTAATTTAACATAGTTTTGCTTAGTTTAGTGCAAAGACTTAAAACAAGATGAAAAGGTTAGCCTGGTTTTCTCCAAGTGTAACAAAATCCCCCTTCTGGCACCTCTACGACAACAAGACACCATCAAGTAACTGCAACTGGCCAAGAAATAGTCTGGAACATAACCCCCTTAAAGCAACAACAGCTTGTCTTTATTACTCTTCAGTTTTTGTACAGATTAAACAACCAGATATAACATGTTTATTAGTGAGCCTTGAGGCGCTCATAGTTGGATTTTTTTTACAATTAGACCAAGTGTAAACCCATTACATTAGCACTACAGCCATTGCCGTATCGTTTTCTTGGGAGCCAGAAGTGACCATATTTGGATGAGAGGGTGGCGATGTGGAAAATAATGATTCTATCTGGCTGAAAACCTAAGGACAAACTGATAGCAACTTGTCAATTACAAAGTAGAAGCTACCTTAAGCTTACCCTGCTTTATCATCTATTTTACTCCTAAATACCATAATTTACTAAATGAGCATCGCGCTGTATTGACGAAGACTTGAAACTAATGATTGAACCCATAAACTCATTAGGAAACTGTTTACTGAGGTAATAAATCAAGTAAGAAGTGCGCTCATTTTCTCATAAGCATATATACAATCAGACTTCTTTTTGCAACCACTGGAGTTGCCGCTCCTGCTGGCCATTAGAAAGAATGCAGGTTTAAGACACTTCTGCATCAGCTTAATTTTTCAGACCCAGAAGCTCTGTCCGCATATTTAACAGTTCATGATTTAGAAAGAGCCTGGAATGCCCGTTCCCTGTCTTTATGCTAAGATAAGCCAAGCAGCTGCTGCTGGTGGCGTCATGTTAGCTGCTTCATAGTAGCTTTAACACTACCAATTAGGGTTGTACCGATCCGATCACGTGACTCGGAAATCGGGGCCGATCACGCCACTGAAGACTCGATCGGGACTCGGACGTTACGACCCGATCAGAGATCGGTTTTATATATATTTATTTAGTCATTATTTGTATTAGATTGTTGATATATGGGCTATTGGTGATTCAAAATAAAAAAAATAAAATGAGTATTTACTACCACCGTTTACGACATGCGCATGCGCAGAAGACCAGCACGCCAGTTTGTTTTGAAGCGGAGTGGCGAGTTGTGGCGCACCATGTCTGCTGTGTGGAAGTATTTTAAAGTGAGTGACGAGAACGATGCAGTTGCAAACTGTCAGATATGTAAATTTGGGATATCGAGGGGTGGTAAAATATAATAAAAAATAAGGGACACCTTGGATAGTTTTCTTCGATCTTTTTAATTTTTTAAATGTATTATAAGAGTATCGGATCGGGACTCGGTATCGGCAGATACTCAAAAATCAAAGGACTCGGACTCGTATCGGGGGCAAAAAACCCTGATCGGAGCATCCCTACTACCAATAAGCAACATGCATCTAATTTCACAGGGTCACTCCACTTGCAGTTGATGTGTTCTTGTGTCTTCTAATTTAGGTTGCAACTAAGGTCAGCCTCCTCAGACGCTCTCTCGACCGTTTTTAATCTTACAATTAAAAGCTGATTTTTTTAAATAAGAAACTTTTCCTTTATTAGTAACTACTTAAATATAAAGGTTGTTTCCAACAAGTCTTATTACCACAGAATTTTAGTGATATTATCCAATATTTTTAAATCATTCATTCCAAAGCAGCAGCTGAGTTACGCTCTTTATGGCAACAACTAACAATTATTTTCCTTATTGATGCATCTGCCAGTTATTGTCTTTATTAATTAAATGATCATTTCTTCTGAAATGTCAAAAAAGTATGAAAAAATACCCATCACATCGTCTCAGTAAACTCACATTTGAGAAACTTAACCAGAGAATGTTTGGCATGTTTTCATTATTTTGGCTTTAAAGGATTAAACAATTCTCAAAAAAAGTTGCTGATTCTTTTACTGTCGTCTAATTGATGAATTGACTGTTTGTTTCAGCTCTACACTATTTAGAGTAAAATATATTAGTACTCTTTTTTTCTTCCCACGTCTTTTTAGGATTAAACCTCGCAAAAGAGCCTTCTTCTCCCGCTGCAGTTAAGCCCAGACTGCTCAACCCGCCAGTGACTCCAGCGTGACAACCAGGCACTGTAATGCCATGACAGCAGTGCCTCTCTCTGAAGGACTCGTGGCATCCTGAAATGTCACACCACAACAGATGAGCTCAGGTAGTCAGCACTATGAAGCAGAGCGCTGCTCTGAGAGTTGTGGCATCATCTTTGCTCCATCAAATACAGAGGCACATATGAAGACACCGCTCATTTATACACCGGCCATTTTGACTTTAAATGCTTGTCCCCTCTGCTGCTGTGTCTCTTTGACTCTTTCCTCCTCCTTATTTTGAAGAAGAAAGTACTGAAGGTCTATTTTTATCCTCAGGTCCATTCGTGTGTGACAGGAAAGAAGTTGTCTCATAAATCCATGACACCATGACCACAGGCACATGTATGCCTGTGTGTGCATGTCTGTTTCTGGTCAAGTAAAATCACTGCATCAGCACAATTTCACCTCAGAAAATGTAGTATTATAATTACTTGCCAAGAGGAGAAGTGTTGGAGAGATGGTGAGAGACAGGAAGTGAAATGGTGCAGAGAACAAAGAGGACCCTTTGTTTTTGATGAAAATTTAAGAACTGCATTCAGGCGCCATGCATATCAGCATGACAGTGGTCCCAAATTTTAAAAATATCTTGTTTATTTACGTTGTTTAACCAAGATTTTTGAGATTCTGTGCAGTACAATGCACATTCAGTTTGGTAATATGCCTTGCAGATGTTCTGAACATAGTTCAGAAGACCCCAAAAAATTATACTTGCATAAAAATTTTGTGAGCACATTAGGGCAAGCAATACATTTTTGTATCTCTGTGTTAAACTACAATTTGTAGATATAAAGTAAAAACAAAAATATTCTTTATCTTACGCTGCTTTAGTATTTTGACTTATCTTGTGTATTCAGACAGGACAAAATCAGGACAAAATTATGAATAGGTGCACAGGGCCAGAGCCTTCCATAATAATTTGGTCCTGTATAATGAAATGGTTATATATCATACTACAATATTGAAGAAACTGTCACATTTTTCCAGGGCTGACGGTGACATCTTGAAGCTGTTGGTTGTTTTTTTCCCCACAACCCGAAGATATTCAATGTTCAATTATATAAAAACAGATAAAAGTAGCAAATCCTCACATTTCAGAAGCTGCAACCACAAACATCATGCATTTTGCCTTATAAATGACAAGTGATGGGCACAATTGTTCACAATTAGGCCTATTTTTTCTGTCAAGCTGATCAATTAGTCGACTGGTAGTTAGACAAAATATATCTTTGCGTCATAAACCACAGCCTGGGCACACAGTGTCTGGTGCCATCTCCGGCCGCACAGGCCCTGCTTGGCATGCTTTCAATGCATTGTTGTCAAAGATGGTCGCCTGCTCCTCAGCTACTTTAATGTGTTTGAATGATAGCACTCAGTAAACACTACTAAATGACATCTCTGCCGTGTCTTTACATGACAGAGAGCCTTTGTTGGGGGGGGGAGGCTAGCTGACCGGCCGGCGCCAGCAGCTGACGGTAGGGATGCTGCGAGCAGGGAGGATGGTGTCTGGTCTTACCCTGCTCCAGGTCCTGCTGGTCGTACCACGGCTCTTCCTCTTCGGTCACGAATTCCTCCATTTTCCCTGAGCTTAGCATGGGTGACCCCGGGAGAACCGCAGAAATGAGCCCCTCTGTGAGAACAAAAGAGCCCCGGCAGGCAGCGGGTCGCTCCTTCAAGTTGGAGTCCTCAGTCAGGGAGTGTTGTGTTGTGGCTCTCTACGTGTTTCCTCTTTCCTTCCTCTCTCATCTGTGTTCCCTCCGTCACTCCCACTTCTCCCTCTCATCCCCCCACCGCCCAGCAGCGGCCCATCCCGGTGCTCAGACCCAGTGCCGCTCCTGCTGCTGCAGAGGAGCCTACAGACGTGGCAGAGGTGTTGCAATAACAGCACTTCCTTTATCCCTGTTATCAGCGGCACGCTCACGCTGCATTCAGGTACCGCTCGTAAGCTACAATACTAACGTTTTGTCCCCTTTCGACAAAGTGCGCCCTCTAGATTTGTACACCTAAGGATGTCATAGCATCAAATAATGTACAGTTGGCCTATTCATCGTAAATGTAAATCTGTTAAGATTTAACCCAATACTATACCACAATGCTGAAATGCATAGATGAGCTCACGCGTCCATTTCCCATGGAAGCGCTATAGCACTTTTAGCTTAGCAGCTATAGAGAAGATTTCTGCTTCAAAAATGTGCAAATAAAACTCCCAACATGTTTTGTGGACTGTATAACGTCACCTGATTTTTCATAAGCATGTGGGTAAGTAAATGATGACTGAATTTTCATTTTTGGTGAACTCATCTTTTAAGTAATGTAGCATGCTGATAGGGGTGCCCAGATTGTGCAGTTGAAAGACAAATGCAGCCTCTCCAGAAACCTGGGTTCACTTCATGACAGCACAACTTCCAGCTCTTCAAACAAAACTGCAATGTTCCTTGGTGGGAAGTCAGTGAGGGATCTTGTACTTGTCCCTTCACGAGTGACTTTATGGTGTGCCTTTCACTTCCTTTGACTGCACTACATTTTTTGTAAAGCTTTAATTATTTCACAGATTCAGGTTATGATTACACTCTACTAAAAGTTAAAATGAGCTTGTGTTTTTACACAAGTCTAATTTTTTGATTACAGAGTATCTCTACAGTGTGGTATTGCTACTTTTACTTAAGTAAAAGATACTTCTTCCACTACAAATCCACTAAAAAATACACAGCCTGATCATGTACGACACATCTGTCCGAAGGGAGAGTTTGATTGGTGCATATTCAAGGCATGCAACTATGAATAGCAATGCATTTTATTGTGAATAAATTATTTTTTTTTATTATTATTATTTTTTATTTAGTCAGTTCTATAAAAAGACCACCAAGCCCTCCAAACCCATTTGAAAACCCGCAGTTAGGTTATGATGGCATTGTTCCAGGTCAGATTATAGGATTAAGGAGAACAGAAAAGACTTTGAGGCAAAAACAGGCTTTCCTTTTTCTCATCATCCGACTATGTATAAAAGAACAGGAATTAAAGATTGAAATGAGCAAAGTCAATAAGGGAGAGCAGAAAGCAGATTATTGGTATGTTGGTAGGGTGCTGGTATCTGGCCAATTGGTCAAAATACCCATTGACTGAATCACTTTTATTGTTCAGCTTCCACTGAATTTCTGGACATTCAGAAGACATGGGTTTCAGTGTTATCCAAACCCACAAGGTTGAGGAGTTTGTGCACAGCATTTATTGAGTCTAATTCTCATTATTTACATGGATGGTATTACTGTAACTCCTAAGTTTAATAAAGAGGTGGAAAAGGCCAAACAGTCATTTAAATACAATGTGACTTAAGTTAAGTGGTTAAGTCACTTTTCCCCCCACAAGATACTGCAGTTTTACCTGCAGTATGTAGCCTTTTATAACGAGAAAAGACAAGGCATTAGCCGTCTAATAATGATTTTTCTAACCAGTTTAAAAAGTATAACAATTCATTGAAATTATAATTAAATATTTCCAAATTTGTTGTCGATCAAAAAAAGTATCCCTATCACTTTTAAACAATGAAATACTGAAAAAACCTATACTGAAAACAAAAAGTGAACACAGACGGTCATTTGAGTCATCATGTTTCAAGTCGCCAGTCTTTAAGTCTTTATCTTCAAAGTCGAGTCTCAAGTAATTTTTTTGTCAAGTTGCAAGTCATAAAAACAGAGACCCGTACGTAGCATTGTACTAACTGTACAACACAATTAAAACGATCTTATGAAACAAAATACAAAACCACAGCAAATCAAAGCCAGTTAAATAGACAGGACTGAAGGAATGTTTTTCTTTCTGCAATGTTAGGAGTTTGGAGTACATCAAATAAATTATTCCAGCAACCACGACAATAAAAAATAAGCATCTGCAACAGCTTTAAGTTTTAACTTCTGGAACAACCAGAAGGCCTCTGTAAGATAACCCCAGACGTCTGATATTCTTGTCAAAAAGTACAGTTTCCTGAATTAACTGTACTGGCACACATTCATATTTAAACTCATGAGGACAGCATTTCAGTCCGACTGACAAGAGGTAAATGCATGAACTTGTTTTACTGCATCCACCTGTGACAAGACACCTCTTACTTTATGTATTTCTTTCCCTTTCTTTCTGTAAGTACACAAGTCAGTTTTTCTCTACAAAGAATGATCAGCGTCAGTGATTACATCAGGGTTTGTCACCTGTCTGGTACTTTGTACATATTTCTTGCGAGGGAGGTTTAGCACAAATAACAAGCAGAAGTCAGTGCAGAGATTTGCTTCTGGTTGTTATTTTTGAATGTTTTTTTGATTCCTATGATGTAGTAGTACTACAAAATGAAAAATAGGCTAATCAATATTGCATGTATTGGGCTCAATAAGGCTACAGATAAGGGATTCAGGGGTGTAGAGTGCTCTCTGTGTCTGACAACAACAGGGGTCACAAGGTTGAAGTGCTATCATGTCACACACTGCCCAAAACAAAGCCTGAATGGAGACTTGTCTCAACTGGTTTCATTCGCAAGACCTTCCCACATCCTATCACACAGGGGTCAACGCAAACCAGCCCCTTACTCATAAACCACTGACCCGTTCCATCAATGGTGATGACATCCTCACAATGAATCATTCTTGTCCTGTACAGCATCTAGAACAATGAGATGTTAATTCACAGGGTAAGGGGATGTGTGAACACGTTAAGGCTGAAAGGATACTTCCTGTCATTGCTGTCAGGTGAACTGAAGTCTGTCTAGTCCATAATCCATGCCATGAGGTCCTGGTCCATCTGCAAGCAGGCAGATGATGTCATCCTCCAGGCCTGACTGAGGTCTTCATAACACGTGACACAAAAGTCACATGCCGATGGGAGGTTGGGAGTTTTGTCATCCACAGAAATGATTACGTTATTTATGTCGTCCATGGAATTATACAGAGGACACAATTACTTCAGGGCAGAGATGCCCACAAGTCCAAGCCAAGTCTCAAGTCTTTGAACTAGAGTCCAAGTCAAGTCTCAAGTCTTTGAACTAGAGTCCAAGTCAAGTCTCAAGTCTTTGAACTAGAGTACAAGTCAAGCCTCAAGTCTTTGAACTAGAGTCCAAGTCAAGTCTCAAGTCTTTGAACTAGAGTCCAAGTCAAGTCTCAAGTCTCTTATGGTTGTAATGAGCATTCTATCATCTGATGCATGCCATCTGGTCTGCTTAGAACACTGCATAGTTATATCTAAGGAATTCAAAGCATGTACTGTATTATCATCACTCCTTTATCTATTAGCATAGAGTATTATCAGCACTGATCCGTTGTTTGGTATATGGTCACTTTAAACAGGCTATTGCAATGCATTGTGAAAAAAAACACAATACACAGCTACAGTAGCTAAATGCAAAACACTATTGCTGCTAAAGTATCTGAAAAATACTGCAAGTCCATAAACTGGTGACATTAAAACATGAACAGTTTTGTTAAAAAGAGAAATCTACCATTTGTGAAAACTGGCTCCTTTCTTGCATGAAAATAAAACTCTTGATGAAATATAATTGGAGTTACTGGCTATCTTCAGTCCTTTTCTTACAGAACAGAACACTTTTGTGGATACAATTGTCTTTGTTGTTTAACAGCAAACATCAGCTGACTTTAATTCCTGAAAGAAATGTTTGTGTTTTGGGATGAAACCCACTCAAACCATGCTTTTCTCTAAGATGTTTTGCTTACCATCACTTCTAGGTTTACATGTAGGTAGCACAGTGTCCTAAACGTCACTTACAATTAAACCAATTTGAAATGTAAAACGACACTGCAGTTTACTTTATTATGAAAGGGCATCAATTCTCAGTAATTTACTTACTGGCTGGATGGCACAGCTTCTCATGCTTAACATTTTTCAGTGTTTAAATTAGTGAAGAAAAATTCTGAACTCAAAAGTGAACTGACCCCTTGCATGCTGTTGATGCTGAATTAAAAATGTTTGCTAACTGCCCATAGGCACTGAACTATAGACTATAATGAACTTGACAATAACACAACTCAATACTACCAGCTTGTGGCCAAAGTTTGTAACAGCGTGTAAATTTGCTGCTTACAATCTGCTTCACAATTTACTTGCATTTTAAACAATATTACACGCAGAGAAAACAACAAAGAACACATCTATCTATCTATCTATCTATCTATCTTGGAAAGTCCATATCCTCTAATGCATTTCTTTTACATTTCATCAAAGATACACCAGCTAGGAAAAATATTTCAAAAATATTCAACAACAAAGATCAAGGAACAGCTTCATTGTTCTTTTCTTTCATTCTTTTCTTTATGAGATCCTTTCCATAGCACAGGAGACCCCACCTCTGACTTAGATGGAGGAGGAAATCACAGGGGAAAATGAGCCTCCAATGGTTTTATCAGTAATGTCTGCTGTACAGCTTCACATGTACGCACAGAGAATCGACAGCAAATGCATACGTGCATCCTCTTGTGAAATATGGGAGTCAGCTGGCGGAACACCAGATGGACGCACACACACTCACACACACACACACACACACACACACCATCCCCTGCTCCTTTTAGAAGGAGCCTCGTCTCCACGGTGACGCAAGACAAAAAAGGAGGCCCTGGCACAGCTGGTCTTCAACAACCAGAGACAGAGAGAGAGAAGGAAAAAAACAGTGAATGGGTGTTCAGACGCACAGACAGGACAGAGGGTGAGGGGGTGTGGGAGACAGGCTCAGCAGCAGTAGTGAACAAGTCGATTTGTGAAGTGGTTGGGGGGGGCTGGGAGGAGAGAGACAGAGGGTGAAAAAGGAGGAGGAGGAGAGGGAGGAGGTACACAAACTACCCAAGAACTGGAGTTAGTAGTCAAAAAGTAGGAGAAAGTGAACACACACGGAAGGAGGAACAGTTACAGTCTGCTGATCTGCTGAAAGAGTCAAATTACCTCCAAACATCCAGAGCTGCTCTCTCAGTCTGAACTGGAGCAGGCTAATTAGATGAAGATCCTGAGACCACAAACAAACTTTTGAGAAAAAAAAAAAAACGAATGAGAGCAGAGGGGGAGGGTAAAGACGAGAAGCAGTAGTCTGTGAAACATTTTGGGGATGGTTTTGTGTACAGCTGAGTGTGTTTCTTCTCTCACAGAAGAGTTAACAAGTGGAAACAGTAACGCTCTCAAAGTCAAGTTGCTGACATTCACTGCAGAGGTAAGCGCATGTTTTTTGTTATTCATATGTTACATGTCAGTATATATCAAACTCAGTGCCATCTTTGGACTTGTTTGCATGTTTTGTTGACAAGTTGCAGGCTTTTAGGTAAAGTAAGGTAAGATAGGTAGGTAAATGCAATATAAAGAAGCTTGTTTCAGTGACACAGACTTATTTACACTTCCAGGATTCAGTGCAAAGATGTTATTGTGTTCTTTACTACAGTAAGGTTTCTGCAGCATGTTTTGGTCTCTATGTTCTGCTAATTGTGAAATATGATGTGGGAGTACAGTGGAAGGAGGACAAAGACGAGGAGATTGCAGAGATGAGAGAGTCAGCAGCAGAGGTCAGACATTCTCCAGGTTAATTCTGGCAGGTGGTTGAGATCTTTCAGCTGGAGAGGCTTCCACAAAACAAGAATGTACACATCCATGAACAACATAGCTATATTAATGCATGTTTGAGGAAATATTTGGAAGTAATGTCTAGAATCAGAAAGAGTTAAAGAACTACCTACGTGGAAGTATTTCTTTACTACACAGTGATGCCAGGAAATTTGTTTCTTCCTGTAAGAGCTGCGGACTGTTGTTTATCTCAACCAAAACACTGTGACAGTATGCCAACCACAAAAAGACAAAACCCTCTTCAATCATTGTGAGACAGCAGTTTTGTGTCTGGTGGCACACATACACTTCCTGAACAAGGAAATAACATCAAGAACGGCATGATCTAAACTCATTTGTTTCTGCTAATAATAGTTTCATTAGCCTATATTGCCCACCAGTGTATTTATCCTACCTGAATTTTGTTTCCTTTTTTCTCTGTCACTAATTGGTCTTTACAGAACCTGCCATATATGTTGTTTGCATTTACTGTAGCTATGTTTTATAATGTGTCTACATTTACTGATTTAATGACATATATTATTGGTAGTAGCTGTTAATTGATATTTTATGATATACATACTCACATTATCCAAAGAGTGCATCATCTGTAGTTTTTAAAGAATAACAGTAGGTTCTATGGCAAGGTTTGTGTGTTTATTTGTTTTTTGGCAATGTATAAATAATACTACTATATAATACTATATAATAATATATAAATGATATATATTGAAAACTGTCAGCCTTTATTTGATGTTGTAAATAAATCAATATAGATCCTGAATGTATTATTAAGTCACAAATGTCCATTTAGAGTGTATCGCTGATGACTTGTTATCTTCAATGTGCTGTTGTGCTGCCACTTCACAGCCCTGTGTCGTCTGTTCAGCCTGTCTAGTAGCCTGTGGGATCTCACCCACACGCAGCTGCTCCAGCAATGATGACAGGCCTCAGAGTTGAAATGTCATGCCTGAAATAGTCTGCCTTGTTTATAATTAAACTGAACATGCAGGATGGTGCCTCCTGTGTGTGGATACAAATGTGCCCAGGCTGGAGCAGGCAATCACACTGTGTCCATAATCACACACAATATAGACACGTGGTGTGTCCACATACACCTACAAGTGCAGGAAGTTAATAAGGGGGCTAATTAGGGGTGCCGATATATAATGAGTATTCACAAAGCACATAGAGTATTTAGGGATAAAGGGTATATATGCTTACCAGGCTTGCAGTGTAATTGCAGGGTGGAACTATAAGTAGTGAAGGGTGGGGCTGGAGATGAAAATAACTTCTTCATTTCTACTTTCAGAACTTCTCCCCATGAGACAGTGAAACTCTTATTCATTCACTGCATCATATTTTTTTTTTTTTTTTTAAGGTGTAGCGGTGTGAGCTCCGTTTCCCCTCCCGAAAGCAAAGGCTGAGGCATTTTGTCATATCTCCCTGTGGAACTTGCATCTGAGAGTCAGAATGGATGTGAAAGAAGAGGTGTTGGATATTCTGCAGAAGGTGTGGACCAAACTGCAGGGTCTCCCACAAGCCACCCCTCTGGAGCTGGGAGCCTTTTCTGTGCTTGTCCTGTTTGTTGGTGAGTATCTGTTAGTGACAGGGTGGGACACAGACACATTCAGTTATGTTCAAACAACCTAAAACTACAGCCCAACTGATATATAAGTTGGCTGATATTAATGGCTAAAAGTGGCCTATCACAATTCAATCAGTATCTGCGTATATGGTGCCCGATATGCGCTGATTTGAAAACAGATCAGTAGCTAGAGGCCCACATGCACTGAAAGCAATAACTTTCAAGTGAAGCATGTCAAATATTGCTCCTATGGCACACTGCAGGCATCAGATTTGAAATTCCCACACCACTGAATTACCAGCATTTTAGGGGAAAGTCACTATTTATATATAGTACACATATTCCTCTATAGGGGCCTCAGTAAGCGCAATGATCCCCCAACATGTACATGACTGCGTACATGCATAAAAACATGCAGCATGTCAAACCCAAAGTGAAAACTCTGCCTCTGCCTTTACATCTCTAATATTCTCCCCCCCTCCTGCCTCCTTGCACTCGCAACAGAAAACTATAACATTTATCTCAGTGTGAGAGACGTGTTATATTAACAGTTTGTGAATCTTAATTTCCTTGCAAAAATAAATTGTGTTGTGTTGTGTTGTGTGCCATTGAATGCATTTAATAGTTATTAGAATTTAGATAATTCATCATGTTAATGTAAGATGTGATTTTGCATTTGTTTTATTGGATAGTACCTTAAATTGCTGTCTGTTTTTCCATATGAAGCTTTGTGCTCTACTAGACTACCCTACTACTGGGCTGTTGAAGTTGGCTCCTTCAACTGTTTTAGTTTAGTGTGCAAACTGAGCTTCAACAGGGCAGGATGTGGAGCAACAATTTTTCTGACCGTGGACAGTAGATTTTAGACTATATTTTGTTTGTTGTGGGAAAGTCATCACATGGATACCTTTTTTGTGTTAATTTTGTTTTTTGTCGTGTCGAGTAATAAACATCAGTTTTTTACTCACCCCGTGCCTCATTACTGGATATTCAACCAAGCAAAGTTGTTGGCTTCTAGAAGGGCTGAAGGGAAGTGCACACAGTAGGCTAGATGAGTCAGAACCCTTTACATTGTGCAAGATGTGGCAAGATAGATTTTAACAAGTTGCCACAACACTGTCGAACTAGGGTAAGTTTTCACAATAGCTGAATTTGGTCATTACTGATAAGAGATTTGGCAGCAGTGTGCAGCACATCAGCTGTGATATCTCTGTCTCTACTTATGGTTTTGTTTCCGTTTAGCTCTCTCCAAACGAGTACCACGGCTGCAGAAAAGCAGCTGTGGTCACTGGGTCCTCATTTGCTTCAAAATCGAAACGTGCCTCAAAATGCTTTTGAAGCGTGTTCAGCCATTTAAAACAATAGGTAGGAGTGTTAGGCACATTCAGTGCATTTGGCCCTTAAGTTACATCGTGGATAATGTGGGAATCAGTCAGGAGAAGCACTATGGGCATGAGTCCAACACTGCCTCACCATCACCCTCAGAATCTTTTCACCACATACCAAAATCACGGTCTCTTGTATTTGGATTTTTCATGTTTTATTCAAACAGTTAGTTCCTCGCTTTACTTAAATTTTACCAAAATAAAGGTCTAGCCTTTATATTTATTCTTTTGCTGGCCGACAAGTATCACTTTAAAACATGCAACAATTGATTTTTAGCCTCTTGGGGGCAGCAGAACAAGCTGTAAACACAGCTAAACCAATTCCTGAGGGAAATATCTGTCTCTTTAGGTGCCAAGTGTGTCACTATGTTCACTAGCTAGTTGCCTGTCATTAAAATGGGGAAAATAGGGTATAGTCGGCTAAAACACTTCACAGAGCTGAGGGGAACTGCAGGATCAGGTGTTAAATCTCTTCACTGGTCAGTTAGTTGAACCACTGTTCAGATAATAGTATAGCTAAATGCAGCTTTAGATATGATATAGAACTCTTCCCTCAGCATGTGCTAATCCATCTCCCACCCCCCTCTGCCCTGTGTCTTCTGTCTGCCCCTCCTGTATCTCCTTTCAGCCACGTTTCTCTTCATGATCGTGCTGTCCTGCATCCACTGCTGCTGCTGTGGAAAGCCAAAATACCAGGCCTCCAGAGTGCAGCCTCTACAACCTGTCTGAAGCTTAGACAGAGAACAGACTCCACTAGTAAACGAACCTCCATCCTCATTCTTCATGTGATCACCTGAATGCAAAACACAATGTCTTTATTTACAGTTAAACATGAATTCTTCCTTTTCAGGGTCTTCAAATCCTTGGAGGGAATAATAAAAGGGGAATCATCAAGGAAAGGATGACAACGTTTCCTTGATATTTCCAGTAATGAGATAAAGACTGGATCCACATCCAGACTGCCATGCCAGTGGAATCCATATAAATCAGCAGAGTGGCACACATCATCAAGATTCATTACAGACTAGGACAATGAAACACTGTGTGGCAGCCTTTTCCAACAACAAAAACCTTACTGTGGAGGGATAGAATTAAAGATACAGTAAGAAAGCTGATTTGTGTTTGAATGTCACATTGACTCCGTTATTATCAGAGAACTGGTTTGGCATCCTGTTGCTATTCTTCAGGAATGTGAAAAACAACATGGAAAATGTACAAACATTCCAACTTGTGTGCAATGAACTCTTATAGTTCCATGTTTTCAGCAGAAATGTGCTGGTGTAAAAAGACAGAGCGCCCTCTGCTGGCTCGGTGTAGACAATTTCTGTCTTTTCTTTTTTTTCCTTTTTTTTTTCGCAAATTGTGCCAATAGAAATATGAGCTGCTCGTTGGAGTTACAAATGTATTCTCTTTATATTGTAACATAAAAGTGTTTTTTTTGTCTTTTTACCGAGGCAATGCCATATTTCCTTTGTGGATGTACCTGAAATGTAATAAATGTAATAAACATTTCTTGTTATTTTATCAAATGTAAATTGCATCTACTACAAAATTACTACATTTAATTACTACTTATAATGCTTTTTTCGAATTACATTTTGATTTTCAAGTTTAAATAATAATTTTAATAAAGCAGGGTTAGGGTTCCATTTGCACCAGTAAAACACTGCACTAATGTTTGCATACCTTATCACCAGATCTCCTTTGCTTCCAGCAGTCAATATTTTGAGTAAACATTAACCAGGAGCCATTGCCTTTCTGTTGTCCCGCCCATACAGAGCAACTGAAAGTGTCACCTGAAATGCTAAATAGGAGCCACTGGAATTACAGGAACCCTCTTCTGTGAACATACTGAAAGTAAACTGAAATGTTTGGGCTGTAGTCAAATAGCTCCAGGGTTGTAAGTGGATCAGAACAGGAGCTGAAACCATCTGTTCTCACACACTCCAACATAACCACACACTGTTGGGAGTCACTGAGCCGTGAGAGGATAATTCGGACATGGCCGTTGTGAGGTGAGTTTCTGAAAGGGAATGTGTTGCGTGACAATGGACTTTAACATCAGCAGATTCATATGATGTGTACTGATTAAGCATGTTAGCTATTAAAATGTTTTAGAACTTTATCAGCAGATAAAATGATTCCACGGCTTCTTAAAGCCTTGTTTGTGACAACCAAAAGTGTTCACAACATTATCTCATTAGTTTAATATTAGTTTTCCATTTGAGCTTTCATCTGGTTCATCTCTCCATGTGCAGTGTACCAGAGCTGCAAAAACCCACTGGGTCACCTGAGGACTGGGTGGAATGGTTCCTGTATCGGGTGCATCAGGACCCATGGGCACTGGGTGGTATTGTGGTCATAGGACTGTTCATGCTGATAACTATGTCTCTGGTCGTCTTCGCTCTGTTGTATGGATGCTGCTGCAGCCCACAAGAACAGAAGAAAAAGAAGAGTGGGGTGATCTAAGCATGTATAAAGGGGACTGACTCCTACTTATACTGTAAATGGAATGTTGACATGATGGAGAATTTGTATACATTTAGCTGCCATCTTAGGGTCATTTTTCAGATGTAATGGATCACTGCTATATATCAAAACTTTTGTAATGTTGGACCTTTTTTGGGGGGCTGTTCCCTTTCTATATTTGTACTGTGTGACACCACAACAAACACCTTGTTAAAATCTTATTTTCAAATGTGATTCAATCATTGACTTGTAGTGCCTGATTTGATTTTTAAACACTCAGCCATTCTCTGTCAAAAAAGTGTCCAAAAAAAGTGATTATCTTGGATATTTTTTAAATCGTAAACACAATAAAGGTACTTTATGAAAAAGCATACAAATCACTGGTGTTGCAGGAAGTCCAAGTGCATGTATAATGTGTTTTGATGTGTAGATATCGCCTGCTTCACATCCGAAAACAAAGTTAATTGCTGTTGAAACAAAGTTTACAAGTACTTCTAACCTAGAATATAGATAAACTGCAAATCATCAAATCAGTGTCTGTTCAACAGGAAACTGCCTGTGGTTTATTTTTAAAGACACATCACACATATCTTTCAAACATATCTTCAGGTGCAGCTGAAGTGGAAGCTGGGTTGGTGAAGGAATGCATGTGAAATGCAGTTGGACATAACAAGGCACAGAAAAAATGTTAATATGTTTTCTAAGATATGAAAGCTGTTTAATTTGACATTTTTCTTCTCTTTACTCTTTCTGGTGGTGGGGGACAAGGCATTATCTTTTTTTATTTGCGTGATTGTAGTGTTGTGGGTGTCTAAAGAGGTCTAAAATGGAAAACATGAATACTTAAATTGTGGGAATTATTATTGTAGGAAGTTCACATTAAAAAAAATAATTATGGGTCAAGTTTTAAACCTCAGACTGTAGGCCTTAAGCAAATTAACTTAAAGACTACATCGCCCGGTACTACACTGGTACACTGGCGCCTACAATTTTCCTGACGTTATCACTCTGCGACCAGTCGTTTATGCGACGTACACGGCAATGGCGAGCGGTAAGAAGAGTGCTCTGCTCTCCTCTTTGGCAGACTATGGAGACGATTCAGAGCCCGACGACTCTGAACCCGAACAAGAAGAGCCAGGTAAATGATAACATTTGAGCATGTTTTTGGTTCTTGTAGGCTAAAAACGCTGACTGTTGCTTTGCGAGTCTTAAGCTTTATTTCCATGTGTTGGCTAACGCTAGCTTGTAGCTAACTAAGCTAACGTTAGTTTACAGGAAATGTCCAAGATATTCAAGACTTGTCCGTAAAAACCACAAACATACAAAGTGAAAGCATATAACATTATTTCAGCAGCATCTTCTTGGTTGTGTTTAAGCCTTTTTGATATTATTATATTAGCTATAGAGACGTTTGGGACTGACATGCTTTAACGCTGATGCTAAACAGAGACTTTGAGTCCCTCTTCTTTCAGTGCCGCTTGCTAGTGATCCCGTTTGCCTCTTCTAGTTATCTAACATCTGTGTGGTGTCCCTGTGGTCCTCTGTCTCTTCTTGTCTGTCACTAGGGCGTGGAGGAGGTCTGGTGTATGGCTATGGTGGTGATGATGACTTGACCCGCATTGAGGATCCAGATGACAAAGCGTCTGGAGACGAAGACAGCGGGGAAAGCAACTCGGTCAGTATTTGAGTTCTGAAGTTTTGAAAACGTGTTTGTTGCTGTGAGGAATAAGACATCCTCTAGGTTTTATTTCTCCTGACCATTCGGTTGGATTCCACTGACGTTTGTTTGAATGTTTTAAGTGAGGGACAAAGCAGAGCATTGGAATGTGGTGCTCTTTGACATGTTCATGATGGGATCTATTGTGACTTTACCTGAACTCTGGGAAATGAGGAGGCTGATAGAATCTCACCAACGCTTTTGTGGTTGTGACAGTAGCTGCATCGTATTTGTGAAAACAGCATCAGTACATGGTTGTTCTGGTGAAGGATGACCTGGATTGGTACTAGTACTGCAAAGTCTTTTGAAAGTGAACTAAGTTGTATTTTCTTGCTCAAGGTAGTCTTGATAGTAATTAATCAAGATTACTTAATACAATTAATTGTATCAATAATGCACTACTTAGGCTCTAAAGCAGCATCCTTTGTCTGTCATCACCACTCTGTTGTTTCACTCAATGTCCTGCCCACATCACTATCTGATTGGTTACACATCACAAATAACAGCACTGAATTATGTGAATATGCAAAATGTAATTGTAAATTAAGTTATCAAATTAATATAGTGATGTGAAAGTATTAAGTTGCAGAAAGTGGTAATAATAGACTAAAGTACCTCAAAAATGTACTTAAGGAGAGTACTTGAGTAAATTGTAGTTAGTTACATTTCACTGGTTAATTTCGACTTTGACACTAAGATTTTTATTTTTACTGGAAATGTATATCAGTTCCAATTAATGGTTATCGGTCTCATTATCAGTCCTGAAAAACATAAAGGTCAACCCCTAATAGTAATCACCTGCTATTACATTTAACAAGGGGTACTACAATATTTAAAATAGATTGACTTTTGGTTCAACATTGAGGTCTTAATTTACTAATGCTCATAGAACCAACAAATAATTGCTGAGTAATAGATGATTAAAACAATGGTAGGTTGCAGACTTTTGCCCAACTACCAAAACTCCTAACACAGCATTTATAATTAAACTTTTCATAATGCTGGCACAGTACAGTACACCGTTATAACTTATCATAACATTATGTGCACATTGCATCTATTGATCTAGATGGATATTTTTATATTTTGATCATGTCATTTACATGTATGAAGAAGCAAAAATATAATATAATACTATATATCGAATTGGATACAACAACATGATTACCTCCTCAAAAACCATACAACTGAATCAATGCATCTCTGATATTGTCAACAACAATGAAATAAGGATGCACTGATTTCGAGGGCCTAACATCATCATGATAACGGCCGCTGTGGCTCAGGGGTAGAGCCAGTGTCTTGTTATCGGAAGGTCGCTGGTTCGATTCTGAAGTGTCACAACATGCACAGAGTGATAATGCTAACAGGGTCTGGGTCAACACCGATTAAGATCACAGTAGCTGATGCTGATACTGATGTGTTTTTTTTGTTTTGTTTATTTGTTCGTTTTTTTATTGATTATTTTTCTTTTGTGCTAGGGAAACAAAGAAATCTTCAATCTACAAAAATAACTTCTTTCATATGAAAAGTCTCAAATCATTCTTCAGAACTTACATAACCTCACAAACTGATGACAGGGATTTCATGAGCCAGTAGCGGGACTGGGGAGGAGGGACCGCTCAGATTTGCTTCCAAACTGGCATTGTGGCCACTTGTGGTATTGCAGCGGTATTGTAAGGGACATCTGTAAAACTGTTGACAGGGCATCAAGAACTGCAATCGAGTTTGATTATGACTCTTTCTATTATGCATTTTTGATCCATGGAAGTATTATATTTTTAAAACTTTCAATAAGCTGAGAAAAGCGATTTAAAACTCTGACGTCATCACAATGTAAAGTCTATGGGCTGAGCAGGAGCCCGTTGGCGGGGCCAGCGGGGGAAACTCTACTGTGCACTCTGCTACTATTTGATGGGCCACATAACCAGGAAGTAAACGTGGAAGCCAGAAAACTTTGTTGGCATATGTGCTAGGCAAGCAGTTCTCATTGGTTTGAATGGGTGCCATCTTTTCATATAGTATCTAGTTCCTCCATATAAATCTATGTTTTTTATTAGGCAACCCAGCCTCCTGGAACACCCTATCTACAGATTAAAATGCAGGTTTTCTGTTGAAAAACTTGGAAGTCTCAACTCCAAGCCAAGATGACCCAGATGACATCATTAGGGGTATTTTTTCAGACTGAAGAAACCTCCCAAAATAAAATCTTTAGAAGAAATTTTCTCCACCTGTTTTACAGATTTAGTTTTAATGTTCATGATGAGTAAGCTGACCTTCACCTGGTAAATTCATGGATTGCCCCGTTTAAGTTACTTTTGAACAGTTCAAATAGGTAATTGAAACTTGTTTCTCAAACACTTTGGAATGTTCCTTAAATAAAGACTTTGTGGTACTAGAACTAGTGTAAACCATCTAAGGTTTCTAGGGTTGAACAGTTTTGCAGTTAGCTGGGTCTGTACTGCTGCTTGGTCCCCCTTCCTGGTCTAACCTCTTCCTGATCCTTACAGTGTTAACCCTCTGCATTTTTGTTTTTATAGGAAATGGACGAATCTGACGAGGGGAGGGACGCAGATGATGTTGAGGTATTTCATCACCCACCTGGTGTGGGATGGATTGGATTTGGAGAAGGGTCAAGCCTGATTTAATTTATTCTCATTTGTTTTGTTACTAACCGAAAGGAACGGCACGTTTAAATCTGCCACCTCATGCTATGAAGGAGCATGTTCACTAGATGGTGCTGTGGGTCTATGTTTTTCAGATGAATGCTCAAATAACAAACAAAGCACTTAATGTAGGTGAGATCAGGTCAGTGGCTTGTACTTGTGTATGTATGCCCCAAGCTGCTTCACTAATGCATCTTAATGTTAGTCTAAACCTCTTCTGAAGTGAAGAGCTCAAGCAAACACTGTTGTTTCTCCAAGCACACTGCTTGGACCTGCACACCTCACTAACCCCTCCCTGTGTCTATGTGTGTGTATGTGTCTCAAAGCTAAGGGCACTAGACAGCATGCCAGCTTCCTGCTGTGCCGTTTGGTACAAGTCAATGAGGTGAAAATGAGTCACAAAGCTAACAAACAGAAACAATACAAATCAGAAGATGTGTGCTCCTTCTGAGGCTTTGTTTTACAACCTGTCTTTGAGTGATCATAGTCTGATAAGATATTTTTTTTAAGTTTTGTCTCTTCAGTATGCCAAGTCATGAAGCAGAGATAACAGTGCTGGCACTGCAAAGATTTAATGATATGATAATTGTAACACTGTGAGTCATGATGTGATTTCCCAGTAATGCACATATCAACATGCGGAGCATTCTTCCCATGAAGCAGCAACATTTCCAGGGAAGTCATGGAAACGCTGCTGTTTACTTGTAAGATGATATTCAGTAATTATTACATTGACTACATTACCCTCAGGGGTTGACTGACATGCGTCATATGTACTGTAGCCTGAAGTAGCAGAAGACATATGTTAAATCTTAATGTTGAGTGCTGGATCAGTTGCAGATATATTAGTTGATGCACTGTGAAAGAATGTTTATATTAGATCTCACTTCTTCCTCCTACTTCATTATTATTCCTCATAGTTATCTATTGGCTTTGAAGCAGCTGCTGGTTGGTGTTCTGATACAGTTAAGGCTAACTGGAGATAAGGTCACCACACTATACTTGGGCCTTATTTTAGGGTTCAACATTAATGTTTTGTTTTTTTCACTTACCCCTATAAGTGTTGTATTTATTAGTGGTTATCAAATCACAACAAAGACTACAGTTAATTGTCATGTTTAAGCCTATCTGCTTTGCTATCAAACTTACAAAACTCGTGTTTGCCTACATTTTCTAACACCACCCAACTAAATTCCTGTTCCCAGTATGATATATATAATATTTGCTTGTGCTTCTGTAAACATCTTCACCTGTCGCAATTCTCGGGAGTGCCAGATCAGTACTGCAACTCTCAACAGAGATGAGAAGGAAGCAAAAATGGCTTACTTCCCCATCAACAGCTCCGGAAAACACGATGTGTTTAATTTCTTTTTACCGTTTACCCAATCTGGCATGTGAGTTGTTGGTTTTTACTAGCCCAACATGGCATTTAACTTTCCCCAGGCAATCTCTATTGTTGAGCCTTTCTTATTTAGTTGGATCAAAACATTGATTTTGATGAAATTGTCTGCTGGATTGCAGACAGAGGTGTAACCTCAGGGCTTAAGCTAGCAGACCTTTTGTGAAGTGTTTTTTTTTTATATATAGTTGGGCAGCAACTATACTTTGATCAGATGATTGCAAAACTGTTATCAGCCTCTGCTTTCCTTTTTGTTTAGTGCTAATCGTTAGCACGCTATTGGGCTAAACTATGAGGGTGAACCCTGTGAATATTACACTTGCAAAACATCAGCATGTTAGCATTGTCACTCTGTGCATGTTATTATAATGATGTTAGCATTTAGCTCAAAGCACCCATGGTGCCCAGGTACAGCCTTACAGAGCTGCTAGCATAGCTATAGAATCCTATATTTGTTTTGGGCTGCAACTAATGATTATTTTCCATGATCGATTTAAGTCGTTGTTTATTTTCACTATTAGTTGCTTAATTTTTAAATCTATAAAATGTCAAAAACAAATGTGATCTTGAGATTGCTTCTTTTGTCCAATCAGCAGTCCAAAACCCAAAGATTCATCTACTGACATACATGACAAAGAAAAACGTCAGATCCTTACAGAACCAGCAAATGTTTGTCATTTTTGCTTGCAACATGATGAATCAATTATCAAAATACTTAGCAATAATTTTCTTTTTTCAATTTTTCAATTATTCGACCAATCAATGCAGTTGTGATTGTAATTGTGATTGGCTGTGATATCCTGACTGATCCTAGTGTAAGTCAAGCTCCAAAAATTCCAGATCCTATATTGCCCATAATGCAATTGGACAGTATTTTTCATTAAATCCTCACTGCATACTTAATGCACACCTTTCAGTCCCCACATCTCCAGTTTGTGAAGAAGACTTAGAAAACTCCATCCATCCCCAGCAGATTTAGTTTTTTTACGGTGTGGTGCTGAAAATGTACATGAAATACTAATAGGAAGATTTGAACAGCTGTGCAATCTGATGCAATCTAATACAGCAGCAGTGCAATTAAATGTACCACGATGTAAATAAGCCTTCTGTTTTTGTTAAGACTGTTCGAGGGCTTTTTTCACTCTATGGTGACTATAATTTGTTGTGCTGTTAGTTGGACTGAATTGCATTTTGTTTTTATTTATAATAATTTGTTCACTGTCAAAATAGACAAATAGTGCAAAGAAAATGACCTGTTTGTAAATTTTGATTTATGCTTAGATAGAGTGGTTACAAGTCTATGTGGCTCTGGTGTTTATGAAAGACAGAAGATGGTTAGATGATGTGTACAGTATATGCAGAGCCTGACATGAGAAGTGGTTTGGTGGTACAGTTGTTTTGTCATAGTCAAAATGTGGGCGAAAGCTTTGAAAGGGTTCTCTCGAGTCGACATTTTGATGACAATTGGGCATTTTTTAGTAACAGCTAAATGTTAGCGTCTTGGTTCTACAAATTAGTTGTCACTGCCATTAACCACGAACACATTCAGATGAACATCAGCAGTTTACAGGGAAGCTAGCCGCTGCTCTTAACACCTGTGTTGTTTATGTGATTAACCCAATGTTTTCGGTTTAATTATCCAAGACAGAGTTGGATTTTGATAAAGTCAACTTGAACTAGATTAGAACCAAATGAAAATTGTTTATTCATAAAACTCGTAGCATCAAGACTCAGGAGTACAAGCTTCCTGTGAAGTGTGGCCAGATGAGAAAGAAACTTGAGATGTGGATCAGTGAAATGAAGAGCATTTTATTGGTTCTGTCTCAAACAGCAGGTGCTGGGGGGCTCTGCTGTGCTTCCATGCCTTTCAGTCCACCCCCTCCTCCTCCGCCTTGTGATTTGGCCAACTTGAGGACAATTCTTTGATGTGCCTGTGCAGTTGCTAGGTGACAGCATGATTCATGTGAATAACAGCACTGTTCCTTTGTACTGAACCTGTGTAATGCCCACAGTCCTGGCACAACAGGCGGCATATTTTAGAAGCTGTACAAGACTCCTCCTCCTGCTGTGCTCCAGTATTCACTAGAAACTGCCAAGATTTACTATTGTGGTTACTATTATTTCTTAGAAACTGGTCGACCTCTTTTCTGTGCAGACTGTAGCATAAGCACCTGTTTGATTTGTAGGTTTAGGGGACGAATGGAATGAAATGTATTTTTCCATCTACATATCGCCACTGCCAGTTTACCTCACCAGCCCACTCGCAATACACTGCAGTTAACTCCATCCAAGCTGGGAACATGGTATATAATACCCACCACTGGTGCTGTAAATAATTCCCTACATCAGGGGTTGATAATTAGATTCTCCTGTTCAAAGGAGACCTAAATATCCCATGTGTCTCTCTCTTTCTTTCTTCTCCCCCTCTCTTCCCTTTTCTTCTTGTTTTTACAGATCCCAGAAGCAGAAAGAAAGGACCCCAATGAGCTAGTTGGTGAGTTCACATACTTTTATGTTCACACATATGTTTGATCAAGAAGGAAAAGCCTGGCGCTTGTCAAAGGAAAATACCAAAACCAACAATCAGTTGATGCTCCTGACAAGCGTGAACTCGATTGTCGTCCAAAAACTATTCAAAACCAAATTGGTGAGCCGCACTGGCTTAGATGTTCCTTCATTAATATGAACATGGATAGATTCTGCTGCAGGAGACCTTCAGACAAGAAGAAAACACTGCTGCTAGCTAAGACAGCTGGGAAGTGTCAGTTTTGGCAAAACCATGAATACATTTAGAACTGGAGTCGGTAACATCGGTGAAACCAGCAAGAGCAAGCAAAATATTGAAAGTTTATGTATTTATCTATTGATCAGAGCATTCACTTTAATGATTGCTGTCTGGATGTTAAGAGATGTTCTACAAATATAACAAAACATGCTTCTACTGTAGAAAAAATATCAAAGAATAAATCATTTTTACCTGCTTAATCAAGAAATGCAGTGCTCAGCTGTTTTAGTAAATTACTGAGCCTTAAAAAAATTAAACCATATATTTTTGACCCATCTTTAGAAGCAACCCGCAGGTTTGAGGCAAAGTACTACAATGTAGAGAAGTCAGAGAGTTTGTCTTAATGACAGTAGGAAAACATATAACACCCTCTTCTGGATGTGTATGCTTGTTTCATCAAACAAATATGCATTAGGATATAGTGTAAAAATCAGACTTTTACTTTTCATTGTGCTTCTTGGGTGTTGGTGCAGTAAATGTATGACTCACTGACTAGACTCAAGTGAGTTATCAAGGCCTCTTTGTCCATAGTGACGGATGGGTTATGAGGCTTTATACCAGGAAGCTGGGAGTGAGTAATGACTGACCAGTACAGGTGTGTGAGTGCGCATCAGACAGGATGTGAGTGATATAAGTGGGTGCAGATGATGGCTCAGATTATGCAATGCATCACTCCATAATCATCTGAATGTGAAATAACACTTTCAAATGATAGGTTTAATGATGTGTTACAATGAGGCTGTGGAACTAATTGTAATTAAAATAATGTGATGATTAGATAAATTATTTTATTTTGAAAGGAATGTCTGAATGAATCCAAATGGGAGATTTTTAAGCTTACTTCTTCTTAAACTGAATGAAAACAAAATGATCAGGCCTTTATGCATCCTTGCATCCTGCCGTACGTGTACTAAAGTAAGAAGACTTCCTCTGACATGCTCCATTCAAGAGACAGCAGAGTAAACTTGGTGGCTTCTGACAACAGGTTTGCTCCCTCCATCATCCCCACTTCCACTATTTTGTTTGTTGTAGCCACAAAAGGAAGTTAGAAAAGGAAATGCATTGGAGCATTTTCTAGTTTTCAGAACAGCCACCATCACCATTAGTGCGCTGTAGTGGCAGAGTGAGTCATAGCTTGGGCCTGGACATTTGACATTACTGCAGTGGAGCTCGGCTTCTCTGTCTTGTCTGTCAGTAAATGTCACAGCGTGTCTGGCAAAAGGCCTCCGTCAGCAGGCTGAAGACGGCTCTTTGTCTGTTCACTGAAGGGACGCACATTGTCTGTCAGTCCAAAAAAGACCCTCAGGGCACAGATTGTGACTTTCTGTCTGTTTTTCGGGAGAACAGATGCTAATTTTGATGCAGAATATAATCTTCTCTCTGTCTGCTCATTACTGTCTCCATCTCCTTTCTGACAGTGCTGCTGTTATATGAGAATATCCTCTCACACTCTTCGCACAATAATGAATTACAAACAGGGATATTTATTACACAGGCTTTCATTTATTCACACTTCCAGAGTTTGTCCAACATGGCTACAAAATTATCAACTAAATCTCCTGTTGTCTAGAGAGGATTTGCAGGCTTCCACAATGCTAACCAGCTGTTGCAACCTGTAATTGTCTGTGACAGTGTGTAAGTGTGTGCGTCTGTGAGAGTTAAGTGAAATACCAAGTTCCTGTGACTCATCTGACTTGCCTTGTCAGGTTTTTTATTGTTGGAGGCTACAGTGTTTTGAAATAGGAGGTGTGCAAACTACATGCTGACAAAAAGTATGTGTGAGCCTGCATACATACATGCTTATTTATGGTCTACCCAACAAAGACAACGCCCTGCTCATTCTTTCACGTGGTGGGGGAGGTAAACCAGAGTCATATCAGCGATAGAGGGGGAGGTGCCGCTCCTGCTTTGAACTTCACAGAGAAAGTGGCAGGTCGGTGTCCATGTGTGGATCTGTTGTCCCACATGATCAGCAGACCAAGGAAAACAGCAAAGACAGTGAAGGGAGGTACTTCTGAAAAGAGTGTCAGTATACAACAACATTTCCAACAGTCATTTTCAGAATCAAAAAGATATGGGGGAAATCACATACATATGTGTCAGTTAGAGCTGCATCTAATGATTATTTTAATTTTCAATGAATCTGCGGATTATTTCACGATTAAAATTTGAAGAAGTCGTGTTATGCTTATTTCAATTTCCCAGAGCCCAACGTGAACTAGTGTAAGCTCTAGTGTAAGCCAGTCATAATACTAGAGGACATGCAGTTCACTGATAACCAAAACAACACGTTTTCCTCACTGTACTTACCTGTGTGCTTGCTATTAAGTCCTTTTTTCATTATTTCAAATTAAGCCAAATTTCTCAGATATTTCAGAAACACAGGCAGCCACACAACAACTCTTTCCCAAATAAAATCAGTTTAGATTTCAATTTAAATGAGTAACTATCTATAATATAAACAAGATTACAAGTTTGTGAAGACATTAGATGACAGCCTCCAGTGATTGACAGTTTTTACAATACTTGCTGCTACAGCCACATTTCAGTCAATCACAAAAAAAAGTATCAGGCAGATTTTGATTCCAAACGGAAATTGAAATGTGCTCTCAGTTTCGATCAACGAAATCAAAAGCAATATCAATGTATTTTTATTTTTATTCTCTCCACTCCTGCCTAGTTCCGCATCTAAAAGGGAAAAAAAACAAAATCTTCAAGGGTGACACACACAGCTAGCATAGCAATAGACTGCAGCTGCACTTATCCTGTGTGCACAGAGATAATCAACTGACTGGACCTGGAGAGACTCTGACAGTGTTGGAGTTCTTGGGGGTGTATTTTCTTTTCAAACATCCTTTACTGATTTGTTTGAAACAGATGTTTACTTAGGACAGATTTGTGAAACTGAGCTTTGTAACAAACTGAATTTCTATCTTTTGTTGTTTATGGTATGACCCACTGATTGTTGAATCAAAAGTTATTAATTAATAATTATAGAGTATTTTTGTCGAGTAAATGTTTGTTTAAAGAATACACTAATTTGATAAAGTTCTCAATTCTTGATGTCAGTATCTGCCTGAAAAATAAATTACTGGTCAGGCTTGGATATTGAATTTTGACACAAGTTGGGATCTATTGAAAAATTATTCTGCCAAATGTTGGAAATTGTAAACTCAAGTGAAAGTGGATAACGTAGTTAAAGACCAAAACAAAACAAAAAAAAACAAATTGCTGATACTAACAGTGAGAACAGTGAGTTACGTAACTGTGGAATTTTCCTCTTATGTTTTGAAAGATAAAGTGTTCAGCAAAGCTCAGCTAAAAGACAGAAAATGATCCTCTCCTGTCCAGTCAAGTTTCTACGTGTCGACGTAGCGGACTAGCTCCTGCATTTGCACATACGCACAGCACACAGCATTCGGAGCGTGATTGATAGCTCTGAGCTGTAAAGACTATCTGTCTGACGGGGATAAGAGTGACACTAAAGGAATGCCTGGCCTGCAGTCAGAGAAAGCAGAGAGAGACAAGTCGAGCATGGAGAGCAAAACAAGGGACGGGTCCAGAGGGAGGGGAGAGGAGCCTCCCTTCTCCTTACAAGCCCCGACAACAGCCACTCCCTGCCCGGGATGTGCACTCCTCATACCACACTGCCCTGTAAAAGCACTGGCACATACGTAGGACTGTGATGAACAACAGGATGCTTGGGAATTCAACAGCAGTGTTTTCTTATCACACAGCAAGCCTTTGTTTCATGTGAGGAGGTCGTTCTCCAGTGCATATCCACATCCCATTGTCCTTGTGACTTATCCTCTGTTCATTAGGGCTGCAACTGACAATTATTTTCCTCATCGAATAATCAGAGTGAGTCTTTAAATTATATATATACATATATATATATATATATATATATATATATATATATATATATATGTGTGTGTGTATATATATATATATATATATATATATGTGTGTGTATATATATATATATATATATATATATATATATATATATATATATATATATACACACATATAAGTGAAAAATGCTGATCACTTTTTCTTAGAGCCCAATTTCCCAGTCTTCAAATTGCTTTTTGTGTCCGACCAGCAGTGGAAGAACCCAGACACTCTTCAATTGCTATTATCATTGAAAAAGAAAAGCAGAAAAAACTTACATTTAAGACACTGGAACCAGAAAATGTTTGACATTTTTGCTTGAAAAAAGGCGATTAATAAGTTCAGATCAAAATAGTCCGCTATGAACTTGGTTTCTCTCAAATAAACAGTTTGAGCTCTCCGGCTTGACTATGTTTTTCTAACAAATGTTTCTTAGTTAATCCTTATTCGGCATGTAAAGACCTGCAAGACAGAGCGGAGGGGAGAATCTACAAAGGCTCATGTTTACATTTCTGTCTCCTTTCCAGCTCTATTCTCGGAGAAAGTGAGGAACATGTCACCTGATGAGATTAGGATCCCCCCTGAGCCCCCTGGACGCTGCTCGAGCCAACTACAGGTAGACACACCTTCAATGTTGTACTGTATGATCATTTAACTACACTTTCACTGCAAAGCTTTCCTTGTTGCAAACTTATCTCAACACAATATTTCCTGCTATTGTCTCGTGCAAGCAGTTTTTCACCACTGAAGCCACAGATATGTCTGCTAATCAGACCAGAGAAGAGGGTGTATGGAGTTGTGGGTTTTCTACGAGCTTAACAGAAAGTCCTGGTGTCCTGAGTGGTGTGTTGTGGCATGTCTTTAGGCTTGTTTAATGTGCTGGATAAACATTTTCCAGGTAGTAAAGTCATCCTGCTAAAAGATGAAGACTTGTCATTGGCTCCTAGAGGAAGATGCTGGTTTTATATGCAGACACACAGACGCACACACCCTTCTCTTTGGCATGTGTACAAGGGTTAGAGTCTAGAGTTCGAGATGGGGAGTTAAAGTTTGGAGGACTAAAATGTTTCTCAGCCACAGAGTATTCATCTCGATGCATTCAAAATAACCTGTTCTCCATGCCAGAAGAATCATTTAGAAGTTTCCCTCCTTCCCTCTGGGGTTAGAAATGAATTCTGGTGGCTACATAAATTCTCCCCCTTGTAATTAAACCAGCACACAGTGTCATCTTCTATCAATTTACTATCACCAGAACTGCTCTCTTTCTGTGCTGCTGCTGTGAATTTGTTGTATGCAACTGCAATAAGGTTTGTTCTAAGAGGAGCTGAGGCAGGTCAGGACACAAGCCTGACTTGGTAAGTGAACAGCTCAGCAGTAATACCCGCTGGGCTGACACTCCCTCACCTATCATATGAACAACTAATGATTCACCTTCACTAGAACACACTGGCTGGATATCCCTGCCTTGAGGTCATGGAGGAGCAGAGACAGATTCAATCTTAGAAAATGCGCTTTGAAAAGGTTCCTTACAGTTAAATAATTTCACCATCTCTTGGAATGTCTCCACTTTATGAACAATTTCCAGAGCACCTTTTGCAATCATGTTCTTGAGATTAGAACGTGAGATGTTCTGACTAACAGAATGTGTTAGCTCAGGCCTTTCACAAGTCTCAAATGTGTCAGTGGACGAACAACAGCACTGGCTTTTTGTTTCAAGGCCAAAAATGACCCATGTTTATATTTACCGGACCTCAAGGACCTCAGGTTGCCGTGTGCGACTCTTGTCCATCAGAAGAAAACGATGAAGTGGCTTGACATAATAATAGCATAGGAAAAACCTCCTAGGATGGATGTACAGGTGGATGGTTGGGTCAGCAGAGGACATGGGAGACCTCTGTTCACTTCCTGTTTACAGTCAACATTGGTTTCAGAGCTGAAACAAGCACCTGTAATCAGCTTATCTAATGATGCCCACATGAGACAGATTTGAACAAAGAATGGCCACAATTAAAACAGCAGAGGCCAAGATATTCTGACTTTCAATCCTTACTATGGCTCAAGCTTAAATAACACAGTATTCTACATTTCCCACAATGCAATTCTTTTATCTTTAAACCCTTCCTGTTTTAAAAATGCCTACGTTTGCCAAAGTCTGTAAAACTGTCTTTCTGTTATAAATTTATAGTCTACATGCCCAAGTTGAGATAACCCTGATGACATCATCATTATGAGGGTTATAGTGTGGACAGTATCAGGGGGATTTTCTCACACTTCATTAAGCTCATTCAGACCCACAGAAGTATACAGCTCTTGTAACAGATCTTTCCATGATAACTAAACTGAACTTGATGTGTAAAATCAGTGAAGTGTCCCTTTAACCGATCAGTCAATCAGCAGAAAATTGATTGGCAACAATTTTGATAATCAGCAAGTCATTTATCAACAGAAATGCTAGTCAGTCAAAGGTCTCAGCCAATTAACTAGCCAAAACTAAACAGGGAACCTTTATAAACCAGGTAGTTTTTGCACCTAAAGTGAACCAAATCTCAGTCATAGTGGTGGCTGATCAAAAAGCACTCATATCACATAGTTCTTAACTGTCATTTTTAATAGTTTTAGGAGGGCTGACAAATATTGTCATCCAGCCAATAGAGGTGTCTGATCAGAAAACACTTGTGTTGGGTGGTTTTGGAAGGACAATAGCTCATCATTTTTAGCAGCATTCCCTGCCTCCATCTTGTTCCATGTTAGCCCTCATTCAGCACTGTAGGCTACATCTGCCAGCTCCTTGTGGCTCAGTTGAATGTGGTTGTCACATATTTCCTAAAGGTATCAGAGTCTTTATATACAATAGCTCCATTCACGCTGGCCCTTGCTGGAGCTGATCGTATATAGGTTTTGTTTATTTATTTAGTGTGTCCTGCCAAATACATCTGATCTGACCTGCTGTCCTCCATTGATTTGTTTGTTTTGTAACAGGACAAGATCAACAAGCTGTATGAGAGGAAGCTCCATGGAGATTTTGACACAAACAGCCACATCCAGAAAAAGAAGGAATTTAGAAACCCAAGGTATGCAGCTCAGCCGAAGAATGCACCCAAACCAACACACAAACGTAGTGTTATTGACACGTGATACCTTTTGGTGTAAGCACTTACAAGTTCATTTATTTCTTAAAACAATATTAATATATTTATTTTATTTTTTTTCTCAGCATTTATGAGAAGCTCATTCAGTTCTGCAGTATAGATGAACTGGGAACTAACTACCCAAAAGATATGTTTGATCCTCATGGCTGGTCAGAGGACTCTTACTATGAATCTCTAGGTAAGCTACTTCACTTCTTCTTCACTTCTTCTTCACAGCTCTGTGAATAAAACCCAACACTCATGAATGTGTCTGTCTCATCCTTCCAGCCAAAGCCCAGAAAGTAGAGATGGACAAGCTGGAAAAAGCCAAGAAGGAGCGGACAAAGGTGAGTCCAACAACAACAACAAAAAAAGAGGATTATACAACAGTCAGTTCTGTTCTCTGTCTGCATAAGGGGCAAGTCTCCACCAGTTGTTGATCATTTCTACTTCACGTCCTTCATCAGACACGCAGAAATTTACACTGCCAAGTTCAGCTCTTGTAACAGCTCAGGCCCAGCCCAGTGCAGCTTTACAGCTCAGCCATGCCCATTCGTGTAAATACATCTT